>NC_141685.1:535432829-535731433 GCF_964263255.1 Lissotriton vulgaris
TGTTGTGAGAGTATCGACAGCGTGCCCTTTAATTCAGAATGACTAAAGACAAGTGAGAGAAAAAGAGCAAACAGTTCACAACGGAAACCAGAGTCAAGATTGGAATAGAACCAGGACAGCAAGCCCTGATTTATTGTTTATTAAGAACTGAAGATTACCTAGTAAATTGCTGTGGGAGTATAGGCATTGTGTCTTTTAAATTCAGAATGATTAAATACTAGTGAGAAAAAAAGAGCAAACAGTCCAGAACAGAAACCACAGTCAGGATTGAGATTAGAACTGGGACAGCAAGCCAACGAGTGAGTCAAAAAGAAAAAGGGACAAAGGTCCCAGAAATGGAAATTCATCTGTGAGCCTACAAGGGAGATAAATATCCCATAACCAGGACCGTGACAAAGAGCTTGACTAAAAATAAACAAGAGAGTGATAAGGGGCTGAGAGCCCAGAGCCGGGACAGTGATCCTGGATGATAGAATCCAGAGTGGGCGCTAGTATCCAGAGTAAGCCCGGAACCGGTATAGTGATCCCAGAAGCTGGTCATGGAGTCAGAATTGGGAGGTGACAAAGGTCCCAGAATTTGAACCACAACAGATAGCCAAGTCCCATGATTTCATTTGGAAAGGGACACGGGTCCCAGAATTTTGAAACACTTTTAATGTGGTGTATGAGGTGGTTATTATCTGTTAAGCCACTCATTGGTTAAATACGTGTATGCGATGGCTGTGTTATGTTTAGTCACTTAACACTAGGTATAGTGTATTGTATAATGGTGTGTTATTAAGACACCCTTTGTCTTTGAGTTTTGGGTAAGTGAGTGTAGAAGTGTTATGAGGGTGTTTGTTTACTGGTCTGTGGTGCGCATGTTTTTTCCTCATATATATGTTGTTTCGAGTTTGTTCCCTGTGTGTTGCTCGTTGTATCGGTCTGGCAAACTGGTGTGATTTGTGGATTATGGGTTTTGGTGTATGATGTAGGTTGGGTGGTTTAATTCACGAAGTGATGTAATGCTTTATTCAGAATGTAATGTGGTGTGAAATCTCTAGTACAGTTTTGTGCGAGTTGTAACGTAGTGCGGTGTGAAAGAATGTTCTTTTAATTATCGACAGTGTGCGAGATGAGATGTAGTATGGTGTGACAGGATTTATCTTTTATGTTAGTTTGATGAGATGTGGTATGGTGTGACTGGTTGTGATGTTTATTATTGTATTGCATTTTTTATTCTTAGCGTATTGTATTAAATTTCTTGACTATATGTTATTTGCCATATTGTCATTATTTTAATTGTTTCATCTAATCTATTTCACAATGCATTTTTCCCCCTAAAGAAGGGAGATATGTTGTAACTTAAGTTTACCTGCTGCTCAGCTAAATGTGTGTGGTGTGGAATGTTGGATGGATGGAATGTTGGATGTCTGTGAGTGTCAGTTGGGTAAGGGGTGAGCAGCAGGCCAGCTGCTCCTGGTTGGGTTTTTCTCTTAACTTGTTGTAACAACTTAAATAAAGGAATCTACTTAATCTACGCCAGAAGTCTGGACTTCCTTTTGTTTACTACAGGATGTTTGCAGTTTATAGGTGGAGATGGTTTTTTAGGGATCTCGAAATGATGTTTAGCGGTAGTGAGGGGCCTTTAGGGTTCATGGATGAGTGGCGTTTAAGGAGGAAAAGGGTTTTTAGGGTGCAGGGATCAGTGGAATGTTGGGATGGTGTGGAGTTTTTTTTAGGATTCACAGATGGGCAGAGCTTAGGGCTGGTGAGGGGTTTCAAGGTTCAGTAATGAGTAGACATTCGGGGTGGTGAAGGGTTTTTTAAGGTTCAGGAATGCATGGAGTTTAGAAGTGGTGAGGGGTTTAAAGGGGTTAGGGATAGGTGGAGTATGAGCTTTTAGGATTCACAGATGGGCAGAGCTTAGGGCTGGTGAGGGGTTTCAAGGTTCAGTAATGAGTAGACATTTGGGGTGGTGAAGGGTTTTTTAAGGTTCAGGAATGCATGGAGTTTAGAAGTGGTGAGGGGTTTAAAGGGGTTAGGGATGGGTGGAGTATGAGCAGAAAGAGTTTTAAGGGTTCAGGAATGCGAGGAATGTAGATGACGAAATGTTACATTTAAAGTTCAGGGTAGGCTGGAGTTTAGAGGTCGTGTGGGGTATTTAGTGGTGTTTAGGGATGGTGAGGGTTTCGTAACATTCAGGTATGGGTGGAGTTTAGGGGTAGTACAGGGTTTTTAGGGTTCAGGGATGGGAGGGGTCTAGGCGTACACATTTTTAGGGCTCAGGAATGGGTGGAGTTTGGGGATAGTGAGGGGTCTGAAGGTGGGGTAAAGGGGTATAAGGGTTCAGGGACAGGAGGTGTTTTGGGGTCGGGAATTGGTGTAGTGAGTGGCTTTTAGGGTTCAGGAATAGATGAAGGTTAATGGTAGAAAGGCCTTTAAGGAGTATTGGGGGATAGGCGGAGTTAGGGGTCAGGTACGGTTGTAGTGATTGTTTTCTTTTACAGTTCAGGGATGAGTAGAATTTAGCAGTAGAAAGGGCTTTTATGGCTCTGGATGGGTGTAGTTTAGGGGTCAGGCAATGTGAAGTTTTTAGGGGCAGGAGTGGAAGATATTTGTGGGTAGTGAATGTTCAGAGAATTAAAGTCAACCAAGGTAAATGTATGACAATGCAAAAGGTGTAATTCTAAAATAATGTCCCCTAAAGTAAAGCACTGGGATAAATAACTGCACCAAAAATATTTCTGAAAGACCTACAACCATTTCATTTACATCTTAAAAAAATAAGCACGCAAAAGCCAACTTGAAGGAAAAAATAGGCATTCTATGAATAGTTTTTCATGAAATGGTAAATGCGTTCATCCTGCAAATTCCATTAAACAGGTTTGGTGAAATGTTTTCTCAGTAATGGTATTCTATTAAATCCTTATTCCATACAAAACCATACCCTGTAAATCTCTGCAGGGTGGTCTAATGCTAAATAAAAAATACTTCATAAATGCCTGAGTTGATTTTTGCTATTTTTAAATACAGCTCCTTACCCTATTCTTGATTGAGCTTGTGTCAAATAGAGAACATTAGGTCTAAAGAATTCATGAATGCATCATAGTTTCTCCTCAAATGATCAGCAGCTGCTGGGCATCAAGTTCTCTGGATACTTCACATGGTAAAGCAATATTTTTCTACAATAAAGCTGGTGTGGTTATAATTTATATACTTATACTTTATTGTTCTGCAATTGCTTGATATAAAACAGCAGAAGAGCCATCGTGCTCTGCTCACAGAGAAGCGAGCTTCGCCAGGGCTCTGTGTAATGCAATCAAAATTCTGTGTAACGCTTTAGTTGTTACAGAAATGCCTCACCCAGTCTCTTTCGTTTGGCTTTACCAAACAGACCGTGTGTGTTGATGCGGAGATCACTGAACACGACGGAAAACTAAAATGCCGTGAAGGTGTGCTTAGGGTGACCACCAGGCATGGACGAAAATGCAGGATACAACTGTAAAAGGTCCAAGACAAAGTGTCAAAATTCAGGAAAAAGATTCTGGACAAAAAAGGTCACTTTTGCAGACATATTCGAGGTGCAGCAATACCCCACTACTTTATCAATGCATTTATACTATTTTTTTATATTACACTTTTTCTGCACTGCGCTGTATGGCGTTACCTCTAGGTATGCTACATTCGGATGGTGCATTGTGTCCTTGTTCTTCAGTAAATTGATGCCCTTGAGTACGGTGTCAAGAGCAGCACCCCCTAGCCAAATGTAACCAATCTTTCTGAGAGCGATTTTAATAGAAACATTTTGATTATGTTTCTAAAGATTTCAATATGAATAGCAAACAGTTTGTGGAACATTAGGGTTCATGTGTACAGTGGCGTAACAGACGCCCTACGGAGCCTCTGTGGTGCAGGGGGGAGAGAGGGGGCCGAGCTTCGAGGGGACTCCAGCATTGGCAAGTCCCTGGCCTGAGACCTCCGAACTGGGTCCGGAGCATGGGGCCCCCCTGCATGTACTTTGCAGGGGGCCCCTTCGATTTTCGTTAGGCCACTGTCTCAATATCCCTAAAAGTGGTAGACAGCCCAATATTATAAGGAACTGAAAAGAGGTGAACACAGAAGTACCCCATACAAGGTTGTACCACAGTAACAGCCACAATTCGGATAGACACAATAAACAAATATGCTCAACCAAGAAGCAGGAACTAAAACACAGGCAGAGCTCTGCTAGCCCTGGCTTTAGAATGGACGCTTATGGGGCATCAACTTCTGGTGAAGCCACCAAAATACTTGGGGATGGAGTGTTTGACCAAACATACATGTGGATGTGATCCAGTGTGTAGAAGATATCTTGATCTGGTTCAATCCTTAGGATCCACACCTAAAATTCACCATTTGTGGCTTCTCTACTCGTGCAAGTCTCATGGGCCCCTGGAACCAATAAATCCTATTGCTTAAACTTGGCTGCTTGGGTTCGCTAATGCATGGAAGGAAATGGGGATCCCTCTTAATACCTCTTATCTCGGTGAAGCCAATTTCCTTTCTTTTCTATTCGAGAAGGGTCTCTCCTATAGGACCATTAATGTTTTCCAGTCAGAAGTTTCTGCTTGACACCCTTGCTTTGACTGTTATCCAATGGGAAAGAGTGAATCATATGCAGGTTAAGGAACGGTATCATCCTTTCACATCCACTTTCATCGTATTACTCCTTGATATGGATGCGAACACAGTCCTCTCTGCCTGGCCTTTTACACTAGAGTTGTCTCTCAAACAACTGTCAGCTAAGCTAAGCTAACCTTCCTTCTCAATTTAAGCATCATCAATCAAGGGTCCAACCTCAAGGCCCTTTCCATCCGCGAGAGGTCCTTCTCTTCTGATGGAGTTGCCGTCATCATTTCGGGGCCGATTTAAAACAGGTTCTGTACCATTTTCATTCTATATCCTGTCTTTCCAAGCAACCCTCAACTTTGCATTGCGAGGTATATTGAAGAGGTTGAGAGGTGTACAAGTTCCCGCAGACATCCCTCTCTTTCACAGCTGCTCATCTTCATCAGAAAGCCCCTTGTATGTGGTGAGCACTTTGACCCTTGACAGATAAATTTGCTAGTTGTTATCAGAAATGGGCATTGACGTTTCCCAGTTTGGTGCACATTCAAATCGCGCAGCCATGGCCTCCAAGGCCAACTTTACTGGCAATAGCCTAGACAACATTTTGAAAGAAATGGTTTGGTCAACAACATCCACTATCCAGACCTTCTACATCATACCAATTGAGGGTGCAGCAAATGCTACGCTTGTTAGGATATGAACATATACTTAAATTACGCCTCCTTGTCCTACCATAAAATAAGGATTTTCCTAGATTGTACCAAGGAAATCTAAAACACTTTGAAAACAGGAAAGTGTAAAAAAAGTACGCCTTCCCTTTGGACACCTCTCTGACAGTTGGTACCTACCTTCTATCCGCTAACAGTGTGTGGCATTTTACCTTCCGTCTACCTACTTTTCCTTAATGTAAAGTTCACATTGTGGTTTCTTTTCAATGCATTTTCTTCTCTTATCAAAGGGTTTCTGCAGCCTCTTTCTTAATTGCGCTTTTACCACCTTTTACCTTCCAACCTGATCATTTTGTCAGATTTAAAAGATCCAGAAGTGTTTGTCTCCTGGTTGTTTCCTAAACCTCTCCTATAGGTTACCCAGGTATGAATGTCTACACATGTTTACCTTTCTCATCGACTATCTATGTTCTGGCTATTCTCAATTGGTTTTTGAGCTACACGCATGGAAAAGAAGAGAATGGATCTTTATCAGAGAGGTGCAGGCAGTGACAAAATTGTCGGTCTTATATTAATTTAACTAATTGTGTTTTCGTTCTCATTCTTAAGCAGTAAGAATGCAAGAGAATGCCAGGACAATTAAAGAGAAATATGGTATGTAATCAAAGAGTAAATATATCTGCACTTCTGTGCGAATTAAGAATCATGTTTCCTTCTCCAATATGAAGCAGGCTCTCAGTCTCAAATTTTCATTTATACACAAATTGGAAATGGGCAGCTGCAAGTTCAACATTTCATGAAGATTTGATTTATTGCAAGCGTTATTATGCATTATGAATTAATATTTTTTTCGGTAGTCCGTACTTACAAGTCCAAGCTTCCCTGTTTCAATTAAAAGCTTGTTCAAATACCGCTTAAAAATCGGGATACTGCTACTTTCATGTGATCTAGACTTCTCCTTTTTCTGAAAAGAATCAACCTGGAACAGTAAAGCAAACATTGTATTGGTAGTGAAAAAACAATAGGATAGATTTACAACTACACAACAGTATCTGTACTCGTACCCCACTTGAGCTCCAACATACTTTAATAGTAACTGAGGCCCCGAAATGTCCAATAATCAATCTGACATTAACAAAAAGAGTGAAAGAGAGTTTTGATGTTCTTTATTGCCCAGTTAAGGGAAAATAGTCATTGACATTTTTTAAAACACATGCATGTTTATTTATAAGTTACGATTATTTGGTTGTTTAAACTTGCATTAAACTTCCAAAAGATTTTCTGGAGGTATTGATGTATGTGAGTATTGGGATGTCTATATAGCACTATCCCAGAAAGCAACAGTGGATCTAAAGCTTGCAACCTGAAATGGACAAAATAGTTGAAGGCTGGACCAAGTGAAGTGTAGTCGCAGCATACGGTGTAGGTAAACTATACCCAACATGGTGAGAGATTTTCAATAACTCTTGAGAAAGTGGTACAGATCGGTCCTAAATGTACTCTATAGAGGAGAGGGGAACGAGAGGAATGAGGGTTAGGTCAAGAAAGGAAAGATGGGAGTGTGGTGCGGTTAGAAGAAGAAGAGAAGGGAGGCAGGGAGTGAGGAAAAAAAGCTGGTTAGGAAGAAGGGACACGGTGGAGAGTAAAGGGACAAAAGGAGGAGCAAGAGAGGTAGGAACTAGATCTGAAATATGGCAGCTGAAGGAGATGAATCTGGAAATGAGAGGGACAAGAGAGGAAAGAGTAGGACTAATGAGAGACAGTGGAGTTAAGAGTGGGGGAAAAGGTTTGATGCAAAAAAGGAAAGATGCTTTGAGAAACGAGGGCAGAAAGATGAGAGAAGAGAAGAGAGAAAGGGAGGCAGAAGAGACGTAAGAGGATGGAAGAGGGGTAAAAGTGGAGACAGACTGGAAAGAATGGCAATAAAGGGAAGAGAGGATAAAAGGGGGAGCAGAGGCGAGAAAAGATGGCAGGAAAAAGGGAAAGTGAAGGGGGGAAAACGGTTCAGAAAGACAGTAAGATCTGGGAGGGGCAAGAAAAGGAAGAAATGAGGAAAGGGGAAGTGCAAGAGGAGAAATAGCAGAGTGGCAGGTGAAAAAAGAGCGGCTGAATGTGAGAGAGGCACTTCAGGAGAGCAGGGAGGAACAATATTGGAATGATGGAGGAACAAGGGAGGAGAAGAGAGCTGGTGAGGAAAGGTGCGATTGGCTAAAGGAAAGATGGTCTTGAATAGCAGAAGCAGAGGAAAGAAGAGGATGAGAGGAAAGATGGTACACAAAGGAGAGCAGTGAAAGAGAACAAGACCCAAACAAAGACGGGGCAGAAGAGAAAATGGGAGAAAGGGGAGGGGTAAGAAATTAGGAAAAACAAGAGGAGACGGAAAAGGGGAGGAAAGGGGAGATATGGGAGGAAGAAGAGGAGGGGTAAGAAGGTGATGAGGGGAGCAGGGAAGTACAGAGGGGGAAAGAGGCTGAAGCAGGAGAAACCAGAGGAGGCAAAAGGACAATCAAATAGGAGAGGATAGGGGTGAGGAAAGAAGGGGGGGCATGAGAAGAGAGAGAGGCAGGAAAGGAGGTGAGCAAGAAAGGAAACATTGGAATGAGGGGAGATGCTCAAGAATATAAAATGGCAGGAAAACGGGGAGAAAAGACGAAGGAGGGTAGAAAGAAGGAGGAGCATTCAATGAAAAAGGGGGGAAATGGCGCAGCGCTATGAGAGTAACAAGCATTAGAAATGCAATAGGTCTCGCAGCATTAGAGTTAGTGCTTTTAGAATTGTTAATGGTTTTTTTTGTAAATCTTTAGCATGAGGTTGAGGGTGAGTGAGGGTGAGGTGTTGAGGGTGAGTGAGGGTGAGGCTGAGGGGTTGAGGGTGAGTGAGGGTGAGTGAGGGGTTGAGGGTGAGGGGTTGAGGGTGAGTGAGGGTGAGGGGTTGAGGGTGGGTGAGGGGTTGAGGGTGAGTGAGGGTGAGGGGTTGAGGGTGAGTGAGGGTGAGGGTGAGTGAGGGTGAGTGAGGGTGAGTGAGGGTGAGGGTGAGTGAGGGTGGGTGAGGGTGAGTGTGGGTGAGTGTGGGTGAGTGTGGGTGAGTGTGGGTGAGTGTGGGTGAGTGTGGGTGAGGGTGAGGGATTGAGGGTGAGGGGTTGAGGGTGAGTGAGGGTGAGTGAGGGTGAGGGGTTGAGGGTGAATGAGGGTGAGGGAGGGTGAGGGGTTGAGGGTGAGGGGTGGAGGGTGAGTGGGGGTGAGTGAGGGTGAGGGGTTGAGGGTGAGTGAGGGTGAAGGTGAGTGAGGGTGAGTGAGGGTGGGTGAGTGTGAGTGAGGGTGAGTGTGGGTGAGTGTGGGTGAGTGTGGGTGAGTGAGTGTGGGTGAGGGGTTGAGGGTGAGTGAGGGTGAGGGTGAGTGAGGGTGAGGGGTTGAGGGTGAGGGGTTGAGGGTGAGTGGGGGTGAGTGAGGGTGAGGGGTTGAGGGTGAGGGGTTGAGGGTGAGTGATAATGAGGGGTTGAGGGTGGGTGAGGGTGAGTGAGGGTGAGTGAGGGTGAGTGTGAGTGAGGGTGAGTGAGGGTGAGTGAGGGTGAGTGAGGGTGAGAGTGAGTGAAGGTGGGTGAGGGTGAGGGGTTGAGGGTGATTGAGGGTGAGGCGTTGAGGGTGAGTGAGGGTGAGGGGTTGAGGGTGAGTGAAGGTGAGGGTGAGTGAGGGTGAGGGGTTGAGGGTGAGTGAGGGTGAGTGAGGGTGAGGGGTTGAGGGTGAGTGAGGATGAGTGAGAGTGAGGGTGAGTGAGGGGTTGAGGGTGAGGGGTTGAGGGTGAGTGAAAAATTCCACCAAGACCCCAAACCCCCAAGGACGCCACGAGCTGCTTTATGTTTAAAGAGAAAAAAGTGGAAGTATTTCGGGAATCCGAGCTGCTGCTGGCGCATCCTTGGACTGTGTGGTCCGGGGAGGAGGGAAGGGCCAGAGGGACTTGATGGGAGTGGTGGGGGGGAGGGGGAGGGTATAGAGAGGGAGAGGAGGAGAGACAGGACAGGGGCAAGCAGCAGAGACACGGCGACACGGCGGGAGAGGAAAAAAATAGACTTGAAACTTGTTTAAATCAATAACCCCCTTTGCACGATTTCTAGTTTTGCACAACATTCTAAACATCTGTAAGGGCCTGGTCGGACCCGCCCTAAAAAACACATGATCTATGAACACATTTTGGGTGGGACTACACCACCGTAAAGAGTATTAGCTCGGTAATCCTTGCAAGTAAAATACTTAACTTTTTTGTTTAACCTGTGCAGAAAACCAGCTGCTCATCGCGTGATTTTGTGCCCTCTGGGGCAAGAACCGCTTATTATTTGCTGTGCTTTTTTTTTGTTTGCTCAAACTTGCGGATCTTCTGAAGAACATGGTAAGTGTTCCTTGAATGCACAGACCTTTTACCAAACGTTTTTAAAGAGCTGCCACACACACAAAAACATGTTTTTATAACAATAATGTAGGTGTGGTCGAGTGGGATCCAGCAATGCACACGCTATCAGGAAGCATATGTCAATACAGCAGTTTTAAAAACACGCCAGAATCTGACCACACAACACTGTAATACAATACCGAACATACATTGAGTTGTCATCCCCGATTCACCGAAAACAGTATTTTGGATACAAGTCCACTGACGTATAACGTCAAACAGAATCAGCAGCAGTATTTGCAGTGAGCTGCGCTCTCTGCCTTGCTATCTCTCATTCTGGGGGGAGATTGCAAAATCTATCAGAGACGATGCAAGTTATTTGTTCAAACGCTGCTATTCTGTGTTCCTTCAGCCATTCAGCGGGGGTGAGGAGGACTGCCGTGCCCCTGTGGCGTTAAGTGCATATTAGCTGCAGCAAACGAACTCGCCAGCAATCTATCTGATCATTAAATACATTTTAAAACTGCCAATGACGCTTATCTTGGTAGAACGAAATCCACAATTCATGGCAGTTTGGTCCAAACCTCTCTCCGGTACTTTTATAACGATGGTCAGTCCTACAAAATAAGGAATGTGTCACATGGTTCCGAAGTAGCATGCTATTCACCGAAAAGCGCTTCACCGCCACGTCAGCGCTATCAAAATAAATACAAATACATGCGGACGAGCAGCAACTTCAACATCTATAATGATCAGGAAGGCCGGCATTTTTAGATGTTGCCTCCTTGACCAAGTATCGACCTTAGAAGGATGAAATGCGTTGGTTTGTTGCGCGAGTCCTGCGGATTAAACACAGATCTCAACGGAAGATGCATTACTCACTCAGCGACATTAACTCCACTGGCATAAAATAAACAAGAAAGGGTGGAGGGGGCAGGGGAGGAGGGGTCCGGGGAGGAGGGAAGGGCCAGAGGGACTTGATGGGAGTGGTGGGGAGGAGGGGGAGGGTATAGAGAGAGAGAGGAGGAGAGACAGGACAGGGGGAAGCAGCAGAGACACGGCGGGTACACCACCGTAAAGAGTATTAGCTCGGTAATCCTTGCAAGTAAAATACTTAACTTTTTTGTTTAACCTGTGCAGAAAACCAGCTGCTCATCGCGTGATTTTGTGCCCTCTGTGGCAAGAACCGCTTATTATTTGCTGTGAATCATGAAATATAATTTCAGGGGCACGTACTTACTCAAGGTAGAATAATTGCCTCCACGGAGAAACGGTATAGACGGAGGGTCAGTAGTGATCAGGAAGAAAACGTCCTAGGAACATAAAAAGGGGTCGAACGTCTAAGACACATACAATAACTTAATGGAGGCGGCATAAACAAAGGCTGCAGAGTTACGGGTGGGCAAGGACTCCAACTTACTTAGAAAACAAGACGGACGGACGGAAGACAGGGGAGGGGGGAGGAGAAATGCGACACGGAGGGAAGGGGAGGGGGCGGAGCGGGGGCGGAGAGGGGAGAGAGAGAGTAGGCAAGGGTAAACAAACACGGACGTGCGAAAACAAGACGGACGGACGGAAGACAGGGGAGGGGGGAGGAGAAATGCGACACGGAGGGAAGGGGAGGGGGCGGAGCGGGGGCGGAGAGGGGAGAGAGAGAGTAGGCAAGGGTAAACAAACACGGACGTGCACGCGCCCGTGACTTTTAAGGTCAATGCGCATGCGCATAAGTTTAATGCGCATGCGCATTGACCTTAAAAGTCACGGGCACTGCAAGGAATCGCCACGATTCCTTGCAGTTAGATAAAGAGTGGATGAGCCCCTATAGTCTCGCTTGCTCGATGCGCATGCGCATCGACAGGCGAGACCTAAAAAAGGGAAGAAAGATAGAAGAACACAGGAAACCTTACATGAGAGTAAAGAGGCAATGAGAGTAAAACATACAGGAGAGGAAACTTGGGTGGAGATCAGAGGACAGGGCTTTCATGAAGCAAAAAGGCAGAATCTAAACTAACAACCTACAGGAGAAAAAAAATCAACACCCGCACCGGAGGCAACGATCACGCATTATTTTTCTTTGCTTTATTTTTTAACAGCTGTTGCCTTGTTCATTTTTTTTTCTTTTTTTACCATCTCTTTATTAGGATTTTAAGGGAAAGGGAAGTTTCAGGGCGAGAACAGCACAGCTCAAGAGTACAAACAATACCAAGCATAGGAGAACACTTTTCGATTGTTTTGACCGCAACGGTGGGCGGGGCAATATTCAGTGGCTACAGGTGTGGGAACAGTGTATAATTCTGGAGCATCAGACTGGCGAATCATCAATATCCGGGGTCACATAATCAGAAACACTTCCCAAGACTTCATTCCCACCTCCCTCCGACCCACTGTCCGACGACAAGACCCCCCTCCCCCAGCCGGACTCGCCAGTAGCATATAAGGCATGGTGGTAGATGGGTACAACCCTGCCCTGTCTGTCTTCACGTAAGCCTTCAAAGGCGGCAAGATGCGTTCAAAGTTGCACATATTGTCTGTAACTATTGCAGTCAGGCGTTCTATGGCACATGTGCGCCACAACTTAGTCCACCAAAGCTCTATGGGGGGGTTGGGGGGGAGTTAGCTTCCGACCAAAAGCGCGCCACATGCTCACAGTGCCACCGCATGTGTAGGTAGGTGCCCCAGAACCCACATTCCCTCTAACAAAGATATGGGGTTCCCACCATTGCATGCGGTCGGACTATACAATGGTGCTGTACCATCTAGACAAGGTGTAATGTGCATAGGAGGGGTGGGTGCAGATAACCCAGTTTATTGGAATGGCAGTAGATAATTGGCTTTGTTTGTGCCTGAACGCCTTAGTGTCAGTGCCATTATGGCCTCTTTCGGGAATATTTAACAGGATGTGGAAAAGGGGGAATTATCCCTTGCTGGGCATGCTCTGACTGAGGATTGCATTTCTCTCAAATAGGTAATTAAAGAAACTCTTAACCCGACCAATGGTCTAATCATGTTAACTGAAAGGCTCTCTGAGCTCCTGGGGAGGGAAGAGGTGGTTGTTGACCAAGAGACCGCAGATACTAAAGGTCCCCTGGGAAGTGCACAGCTGAAGGCAGCCTGGATTTTTTTTTTCTTTTAAACTAAGGGAGACCCTCCTTGACAGTGCATACACACTCCAACTGATCTCGTCCTCCCGAGATACTGGAATCACTGGAGAAAAACTACAACCCTTTGGTTGTAAACACCTTCCCCAATTTGAAGACCCCCGCCCCCCCCCCCCACTCTCCCCCCACTGGAGGGGAGAGCGGGTTGTACAATGGGGGTTCATTTGATGAATAACCAGGATGCAGCATGCCCTGTCAGCCAGAACCTTCTCAATCTGTGGGGTGGATGATGAATACCCCCACCTCCGCCATGTTAAAGCCCAAACAACTGAATCATCAGCTGTTGTCTGATTGATGCATGCTCCTAAGGTAGTGGATTGTGTGGCAAAGAAAATCCATCAGCCATTAGCGAAAGAGAGCGAGATAAGGCTATATTTAAGGTGGAGTATCCACTGCCTTCACTGGAGAGCAAGATTACCCAGACACCAATATCAAAATGTGCACCTTCATGGCGAAATATATGAAGTACGCCAAGAAGGGGATAGACAATTCTTGGTGAGCCTGACAGGATAAACTCTTGGATGCAGACGAAACAAAAAAACAGATCATCTGACTATATGTTTTCAATACAATTCTCAATATTCCTAGTTCTAGTTAAAGACAAAAACTTTTATAGCTAAATACTAGCCACTTTGTATTATCCTCTGAAATCATGCCTGGGTTTATTTCTAGAACTTCAAGCTCAACGAAGCAAATAAATAAAGCATATCTATGTCTGTCCAGCATAGAAGTGGTAACTTCAATCTTCAACACAGTTTTGAGAGCCAGCACTTTTCTGGCACATTCGTGCCCCAGATGGAGAGAATTCGGTAGAGTCGGGTAGAGTCTCAGTCTATGCATTCGGTAGAATTTGGTAGAGTCTCAGTCTATGCATCCCCTCCTTGGAATACTCTTCTCTATTCGCTTTATTTTTATTATTATTATTAATTTAATGTACAAATGCGCACAAATCACCCCAGGAGGGGTATGTCAGCGTAGAACACGTCACAGGAAACAGGAATCTAAGCATTAAAACAGAACTGTTTTGAGTAATTTCCTGAACTTAAAATTATTAGTGCACAAGCAACATGCACTGGTAACTCAGTCCAGTGGAGCGGGGCAAGGTATGAGAAAGACTGTAATAATCCAAGGAAGAGGTTGTAGTTGAAGATGATTTATTGAGCAGCACAGCATCCAGTCCTGACACAGCAGGACACAGGTTACAACTGACTAACAGTAGAGAATGCTGTATGAGCAAAGCTCTGTTAAGAATGTAGAATTAAAAGGAAACACAACATGGCACATGCAGTTAAAGTGGTACAAGCATACATAACATAGGCACTTAAAAGTAACAGGATATAACACACCTCCCTCATTAAATGAAAGTAACAGATGTAAGACTGGAAGAGCTACAGACCAAAACAAAATGAAAAAAAACAGCTATACAAAATCTTGCAAAGAAATCGGTCTTCTTCTGATTCGCCTATCATCTTTGATTCTTGAAGCTACAGAATCAGAAAAGGAATCAGACCCACCATCAGAAATGTAACCTCTATCAGCAATAGCATGAGGTTGGAATTTAGACACATCTTGTGTAGGACATTTAGCAACCCTGCTCGAATTCCAGACCTTGCCATCCTGAGTAACAACCGAGTTACTGAAAACTCTTTTGATTTGAATAGGTCTGCCAAACTTACTCGTACCTTTGGTGACTAAGAAAGGTTTTAAGATTCTTACCCAATCACCAACACACAAATCATGCTCTCTTGTTTTCCACTTCTTGTTGTACCAAACTGCAGACTTACTTTGTTTCCCACTTACTCTCTTTGCAACTTCTTTGATATCTACATTATTTTGTCCCAGAGCTTCACATTTTTCCTTGAACCACCAAGGGCACGTGTCTGACGCAGGATCCCTACCTTTGAGTAGTTTGAACGGACTAATCTCAGTGGTGCTATGAGGAGTTATACGATAAGTCCAAAGTTTCTGTCTAATACGGTTTAACCAATCCCCTTTTTCTTTAATGGCATCAGAGACAAAACCCTTCAAAACACGGTTGAAACGCTCAACCTGCCCGTTCTCATGTGGCTCGTAAAGAGATGTACATATGTGTTTGATGTTACAGGATTGTAAGAACAATTTTATTTCAGCGGAGACTAACTGCACCCCTTTATCAGAGACCAATACCGAAGGACAGCCTTCCCTAGCGAAAACTTCTTTGAAAAAGGAAATGACAACTTCAGAAGTGATTTTGGCTACAAATTTCACCTCTGGCCACTTAGAATGGTAGTCTACGATGACCAACGCAAAACGTGAACTTTCTGGCAACACTTGGAAGGGTCCCGAAATATCAAACGCTATCTTGCTCCACGGAAATTCTGGCCATTTCACTGTCTTAAGAGGTGGAACATGTAATTTTAACATCTTGTCACTGTTACAGCACTCATTGCATTCTCTGACAGTACGGTCTATGAATCTATCCATTCCAGGCCACCAGAAATGTAACCTTATGATACGCTTCATGGCCGAGATTCCCGGATGAGTCTTGTGTGCTAATTTGAGAATAAGTTCTTGCACCCCACTTGGTGGAATACATTTTTCAGATTTGAAAAACAAACCACCTTCACACCATAACTCTTCCGCTATGTTGTAAAATGGTAGCAGATCATATTCAACATTATTCTTGCTGGGCCAACCTTCTAGAAGGTATTTCTTCAGCTTAACAAATTTCTCATCCTTATTCTGGCATTCTATCCAAAACTGTTCAGAAATATCTTGATACTGGGGAGATACTAAATCTGTCAACCCTAATACAAAATCGACTTCAGTAAGACTATTCACATTGTCCACCTTACTTTCACACGGAAGACGTGACAAACAGTCAGCAGTGACATTTTTCTTCCCTGGAATATATTCAACCTTAAAATTGTACTCCTGTAGCTTGGATGAAAGACGTGCAATCCTAGCCGTCGAATTCCAACCACCACCGGCTGATAGGATATGCACCAAAGGTTTGTGGTCCGTTCTTAGAATAAACTCACTGCCCCAAATGTAAATTCTATAGTGTTCAATGGCCCACACACAAGAAAGCAACTCACGTTCAATAACCGCATATCTGCGTTCAGTTTCACTCAAAGTTCTGGAGGAGAAAGCTACATTCCATTCTGAAATACTATCAGTCTGAGATAGCACACACCCAAGACCGTACAAGCTTGCATCAGTGGTGATGATGCATTTCTTTCCAATTCTAAATGGTTTCAAAGTCGGGGAATTAACAATATCATGTTTGATATCTGTAAAAGCTTTTTCCTGTTCAGTTTCCCATACAAAATCGTTGCACTGTCTTAACAGTTTTCTTAGGGGTTCCATCTTGGTGGCAAAATTCACAACAAATTTACTATAGTATTCACACATCCCGGAGAAAGAGAGAAGTTGTTCCTTATTCTTTGGGGCTGGAGCACAGAGGATGGCCTCAACATTAGATTTTTTAGGAACAAGACCTTCCCCCGACAAAGTGTGACCTAAGTATTCCACCGACTTCCTAAAAAGTTTGCATTTGTGTGCTTTGAGGGTAAGACCAGATTTTTCTAATCTTTTGCATACAATACTTAAATGTGAACTATGTTCAGCCTCATTTTTTGAAAAAATCAGAATGTCATCCTGAAAGCATTTTACGAATTTATCAAGGTCCCTAAAGATTTGGAACATAACTCGTTGGAAAACAGAGGCAGCGGATGCTAGTCCAAACGGCATCCTTCTATATTGAAACAGTCCCATAGGGGTAATGAAGGCTGTATATTTCTTGGAATCTTCAGTAAGCTCAATTTGATGATACGCAGATCTAAGGTCTAAGGTGGAAAAAATCTGCGCACCATCAAACAAGGAAACTAGCTCATTAATATTAGGGAGTGGATGACAGTCTATAACAATATTAGAGTTTAAAGCTCTCAAATCAATGCAGACCCTCAATTTTTGGTCAGGTTTGCGCACCAAAACGATGGGCGAAACCCACTCTGACGATTCAATGGGCTCTATAATATTGTCTTTGAGTAGGTCATCCAACATTTCTTTTAGCTCATCCCTAACATTTAAAGGAACTCCCCTAAGCTTTTGTTTGACTGGGACAGCACCCTCTTTGAGAACAATTTTGTGTGCAAAATTTTCCAATCTTCCTAAACGGTCACAGAAAACTTTATTGAACTTTTCACTCCATGAAATAATTACATCATCCTTTCCATTAACATCAGAAACAGAATTAATCATATCTTGTTCACTACATAAAGAGATGGGATCCTTGGCACGTGGATTTAACGTGATGCCAAGTTCCCATTGGTCATGCCAACCCAGAACATTGACTCCTTTGATAGCTATATAAAGCTTAATTTGAGCTGATCTTCCTCTGAAACATAAAAGAACATTAAAGAAACCTTCAATATCGATAATATTTCCATTGAAACTTTCAGCTAAAATGTCTGAAGGTTGTAAATCAGAAATATTGCAAACACTTGTTAACTTTTCATTAAAATATTCTTTGGTAATAATTGTCCATGGAGATCCAGAATCTACCATGAGTTCAATAGCAATACCTGAGACATGAAAAGTACATTTGGGAGATTTCTTAGTGGTTGATCCAAGAATAGAAACAACATAACCACGTTCAACTTCATGTTGTACTTCAACAACCCCAACGGAAGATACTTTTGTGGAAGAGGGAGTGACAGATCGTCCAGAACGAGGTTGAGAATTGTATCTTCTCTCTCTACATACATTGCTAAAATGTCCTACCTTGTTACAAATATTACAAGTTCTGTTTATGGCAGGACAGCCCTGAAAAGAGGCTATATGTGATCTACTCCCACATCTGTAGCATAAAAATGATGAATTATTAGAATCAAATCTTCTATTGTTAATACCCGCAGTATTTTTAAATTTAGATTGGAAAGGAACAACATTTTTTTCATCAACTTTGGGTTTAACAATACACACCTCTTCTTCAGTGTTGGATTTAACAGAGTGAGAATTAGATGTTTGTTTCACTACAATATTCATCCATTTCTCTGACATTTCTGTAGACTTAGCAATAGCTATAGTTTCTTCTAGATTAGGATCACCTATACACCATAGCTTATCTTGAATTTTTTTGTTTTTGACATGGACAATGATCTGATCACGAATCATTTCATCTGCCATGGCACCAAAATTGCAATGTAAGGTTAATGCTCTTAGGGCGGTAAGAAAATCATCAAAGGATTCCTCTTGTTTTTGTGCTCTAGTATAGAATTTAAAGCGATTTAACGCAATGTTAGCAGTAGGCTTAAACCGTTTTTCCAACCTACCAAGAGCTTCAGTGTAAACATTCACAGAGTCACCACTACCACTAGGTACAGAAAATTGAGGCAAAGTCCTAAAGATTTCCTGACCCTCAGAGCCTAAACAATGTAACAAAATGCTTTTTTTTCTTTCTGCACCCATAAGCTCTCCATCAATAGCTTTCATATAATTGAAAAACTCCTCTTTCCACCTTGACGAAGGCAAAGGTGGATCGCCCTTGACTTGTAAAAACTTTGCAGGAGGATCAAACTGCATGTTGTTAATAGTAAAATGGAATATTAAACTGAATAAATAAATAAAATAATAATTAAAAAAAAATAAGCACAGAATGTAAATATACAGAAAAGGTAAAATATAACAGTACTTATGCCAATTGAAGTCAGCGTAGTCAGTAGCTTGTCAGAGGAGAAAAAGGCGAAGCTGTGGCTTTGAAAATGGTTGTGGAGAGCTTGGCGAGGTAAGTAAATAGTGTAAATCACAAATAAAAGAAGCGCTAATATTGTGGACTAAAAACTAGATAAAACCCAAAAGAAACGAAGAAAAACGATGATTGGAAAGGATTCCTTCGTGAAAGTTGATCGCCGTGTGAAGTTGCTAAGCAACGAAGAAACAAAATGGAGGCACGTAATTTAGCGTGCGTGTAGACGTCCAAACAATGCGTGCGTGATGACGCGAAGACGTTGTTTGAAGATACGGCCCAATGGTAGCGTGGTTGGTAACGCATGCGTTGAATGCTGAAATAGTTCCGATGATGTTCAAAGCGTCACCGCTACATATTCAATGCGATGACGTGTGAGCTGGGCAACCAATGCGTTGTCAAGGAATGAGGCAATGACGTGTGAGCGTTGTCAAGGCAGCAGAAACACTCGTGAAGAAGTCGCGTTGTCAAGGCAGCAGAAACGCTCATGAAGGGATCGCGCTGTAAAATACCAACTTGAAAGATGCCAAAAGGGGTTTACAGGTCAGAAAAAGAAAATAAATGCCTCAAAAACATCCAAATTGCAGGGGAACGTTGGTACAAACAGCAGGTAGTACAGGATGTCTTGGGTATCTTCAAAGCAGGCAGTTCAGTAGAATTTTGTAGAAATAAGTAAGTACATCCAAAAATGGGTTCAAACTCCGCTCCTGTGCTGTAGATGGCTGGAGTAAGGTTGTCCTCGTCGCCAATTTTGTAATAATCCAAGGAAGAGGTTGTAGTTGAAGATGATTTATTGAGCAGCACAGCATCCAGTCCTGACACAGCAGGACACAGGTTACAACTGACTAACAGTAGAGAATGCTGTATGAGCAAAGCTCTGTTAAGAATGTAGAATTAAAAGGAAACACAACATGGCACATGCAGTTAAAGTGGTACAAGCATAAATAACATAGGCACTTAAAAGTAACAGGATATAACAAAGACCTTCTCCCAGTTCGAGACTTTCTGAACCGTGGGATGGTAAGTAGGGTTTTGTCACAAGATCATAGAATTCTGACTGGGCAATGATAAATATGTTTAGCAGATAAATAGCTGGGACCTTTCCCCAACAGAGATTTATGACTAAGGCAACATATTTTAAAAATAATTCTTTTCTGAACTGGAAGCCAATATAGTGAGCGCAAGAAGATGCAACCCTGAAAGGAAGATTGCAAATGAGACGGTGACAGTGTTCTGAACAACTTGTAGCTTAGCCAGCAAGGTCTCATTCGCAGAGGCCAGAAGAGTATTCCCATAATCCAGACAGCTAATAAAAATAGCCTGAACTAAGGTTTTCCTTGCTGAAAGTAGCAGAAAAGGGAAGGCTCAACTCAGCAAGTGCATCACATGTAAGCCGGTACCTGTCAGTAGACAAAACCGGTTCTTTCGTGGTGAGAGATTAATTGAGTCGGATGCCCAAGTTCTTGACTACCTGTTTGGGGATTGGGCCATCCCTAATTCTGTGGGCCACCAATCGGGGGCCAAGAGCTGTTGGGGCTCACCGAACAGCATCCTCTGTTTTACCAGCCTTCCGCTGGAGACAATTCTCCCTCATCCAAGCAGCTATAGCTTTCATCCCAGCAGAAAAGCTGTCTTTAACTTTGGCCAGATCTTTGTCGAAGATTATTAGCTGTGTATCATCAGCATAAAATAGTGTTTCAAAGCCAAAGGTTTTGACAATCTTCGCAAGGTCAGCAACATATATATTAAAAAACGTAGGGCTAAGCCAGGAGCCGTGGAGCGCCCCCTTATTCAGTAACATGGTGTGTGATTTATAAGAACCCAGAGTGATGGTTTGGGTTCTGTTGGTTAGAAAAAGAAACAAAAATAGCCAAACTATTGTAGCGCTGTCCCATGTATACCATGGACCTTAAGATGCTCCCAGAATCTGTGAACACACTACTGTTCTGCATTAGTGTTTTGACTCACTGGTGTGATGCAGGTTCTGTTTTTAACAATTTCATCAATGCCAAGAAAACAAAATATGCAGTCAGAGCCGCACACATTAAAAAATATTCTGTCACAAATCTGAATGAGAGTGTCCCAAGGTAGATGGAGGCTATTGGACCCCCATTATAACTCCTGGGATCTTTTGCGACTAGTGTCGCCTATTGCAAAAACCCCAACTGGGAACCAACTATCCACTTCAACACTTACTCAGGCTCCTACGAGGTTCACCCAATCACACCTCTCACCACAGAGTGTCCATGTCACAAGTTTCTTGTATTCCAGTTCAGGGAGGGCCTGGCCTGGCAGATCAGACTGGACTGTGCCCAATGGAGCAGGGTCGTGGTTGATTTGAATATGGATGGGTCTAAACTGAGGTGGTATGGTGGGCAAAAAACGATGGACAGGGATGCAGCACAAGCGATCACCAGTCGCTGAGATTAATTCAAGCATTCCATATATCACTTTGTTTTTGGATGCCCCAAGTGTGATGAGTATCCCCAGACGTGGGTCTCGTGCTCTCTGTGCCACTGGAATCCATCTATTCTTGGCTGATGAGCCAATAACAAGGAGGAAAACGGTCCTGGGTTGCTTGTATTCTAGTTCAGGGATGACATGGTCTGGCAGGTCGGCAGGACTGTTCCCTTTGGAGCAGGGACAAGGCTGATTTGCATATGGCTGGGACCAAACTGAGGTAGCATGGTGGGTGAAAAAACAATAGATTGGAATGCGGCCCAGAGCGGTCGCCAGTGGCTGAGATTAATTCAAGCATTCCATCAATCACTTTATTTTTTGATGCCACAAGTGTTCAATTGTCTGGCAGAATTCTCAAAACTCCTACATGTCATAATGTTTGCTATGTAGCATTCATTCTTTAGTCCTGTATTTATTAAAAAAGAATTCACCAGCCTACTTGTTACATCGCTATGTGAAGGCTTTATATCGGAACATTCCTCTTCGTATTTTATCATGGAAATGCTACTCACTTTTTTTTCTACTTTTATTTATTATTCCCCTAATGGTATCTCCCTTTTTATCCTCAGTTTCCTAAATGTAGTTCCCATCTTCTCGCCTCCCCTTCCAACTCCCCTAGAATCTTGGTGACACTCTAGATCTGTCAGTTGAGCACTTGCGGGTTCGAAGCTGAAAAGGCTTGCTAATGTATGGTCAATAAACTTACCTCACTGTCTTGAAAGTTGTTCCATGGATTATGATCATTTTCTGAAATCATATCTCCACACACTTAACAATCACAATAAATGTCATATTGCACTCTGCATATATACTATATATGCATATATAGATTTTCACAGGAAAACCAGTTAAAAACCAAGCAATAGTTATGGCTTAGATTCGTAAAACCACTGAAATTCGCCAGTTATGGTTTGTAGCGCAAATCATAACTATCCCCTCCTTTTTGCTTCCCAAATGTCATACAACACATCTTTGATGACATCATTGATTACATCACTTATGACATCACCACTTATACGGCTGCTTGAACCATAACTTGCAACGCCCCTTGAGCCTCCAGTGACATCACACTAGTCAGCGATAACATCATAAGGGACATAATAGATGACATCACTCATGACCTCCCCAGTGACATTCGTATCACCATAAGAAGCAGTAATGATTTGCAATTTTAAAAATATTTTATTGCTACATATTAGATCTAATGCTTGCTTAATTTTTAAGGGCGATTAAATCAATGTTATAGAACTTGTTCTGGTTACTGTACTAACTGCTTTATTTACAATTGATCAGTTGCTATTAAAGCCTGGCCCATTTGTAGTGGAGAAAGGTGAGGTCCCGCTTTTTCCAGACTTTACTCTCCAGGAACAAACTCTGTGTTCTTCATTTATTACAGTTAAGAGAAGGCTCCGTGAGTCGGGGTTGCCCTACTCCCTGCTTTTCCTAGCCCCCTTGAGAGTGAAGGAGGACAAGGAGCATTTCTTTCTGGATCCAGCAGAGGCATGGGATTGGCTGGAAAGCTATGTAACAAAAGGGACAGTGCACGGGTGCCTCCGCTATCTGTACCTCAACACGGGGAAGACGAGGCCGGTCACACTGCTCTGTCGAGCTCTGCGGAGGGGGCTCAGATGGAGTCTGTTATAACTACCCCAATGCTGGGCCACAGACCTGGGCCCTGTGCGCAGTGACTCTACCTGGAAGAAAATCCTGGTGTTTACCCCAAGGTGTCCCAAAATGCTAGATTTAAATGTATTCAGTTTTATTTCCTGCACCAGAAGCGTCTCACCCCTCAACGCCTTCACACCATGTTTCCTGAGGCTTCGTCGGCATTTCCCCGCTGTCACGCGGCTGAGGCTGGGTTCTTCCACATGGCATGGACTTGCCTGGTGCTGGCTCTGTACTGGGCAAACGTACTGGAAGTTATTTGACAAACCACAGAAACTTTAACTGCTCTCTGCAGCTTTGTTTACTGGGTCTACATGCTCGCAGTGAGGCCCAGTAGACGGCAGACATATTTACAGAATTGGCGCTTGTACTTGCCCGATGACAATTGGCAATGAGCTGGAAATCCACCAACGTCCTGACCTGGGTAAATGGGGGAAGGAATTGGCTAGATGGGAAGACTGAGTGGGAGGAGCTTTGGAAGGAGGAGACTAGGAGAGTGCATGGAGTCCCGATTTTACTATCCTGAGATGAGATACTGGTGGCCTGCCCAAGACTGGATGCTTGGGGCGATTACGGTCTGAGGAGGTGGGCTCTGTGGTGCCCCCACCAAAGGTGTAACACCGCTGTCCCCCTTCCCCTACTGCCAATATTCAGGTGGGAAGGCCTCAGCTGAATGAGTGGTATTTGCTTGCTTGCAGCGAGTCTAGGTGTCAGGGCTCGAGTCGGGGTACCACGCGGGTGGACGGTATGAAACCGTATGAGGCTAAGAGCGGAGGGCCACTGTGACCTGTCCCAGGCTCATAGTCTGAATTTCACACCCCTGAGCCGAGGCGACATCGAGAGCTGCGGCATCAGCTTTATTTTAATGTTCCGGCTTGGTGCTTTTTGTGTTCCTTCTTTCATTGTTTTTTCTTCCATGTTTGGCACATAAGGCGGCAACTATTACCCCAACCGCACACACCTGCCTTTCACTTGTATGTTTATGTAAAACTGTTTACGTGAAAACTGTAATAAAATAATATATTTCTTAAAAACTAGCATACTCTGAATTTGTGTTTTTTTGTGTGTTTCAGAGAGCATGTTTCAGTTCACATGAGTCTGAGACAATAGTACATTCTTTATTTTGTCAGAAAAATGCTTATTTGCCATATCCTAAGTTGTATATAAACATGGGCGGTCGAGGGATCAAGCCTTCAATAGATAACAGGGTTAACAGGACACCTGCCAACTTTATATAATTGAATGGGAATGCATAGATGAAAAAAGTAATTGTCTCTGAAATTTATGTTGATTTTTGTTTTTTTACTGTATTCATCTAAGTTGACTGGCCAGTGCAATGGCACAATTAGTGTCATGAGATCTCTCATGATGGCATACCTGAGTGCAAATATAGTGTGTGTATCAACAATATATCAGAGGTACACACACGTCCTTTCTCAACAACCACTCAGCATCCGTTCAAAGGTAAAAGCAAGACTTATGACTTACCTCTTGAAGTAAAACTGCATACTTATTTTCACACTCATTTTTTTCTCTTTCACAAGCAATCAGTCTGTCAATTTCAGATGACCTCTTCTGGGCCAATTCTCGATCACTTGCCTATTCCAAAAAGAATAACATTGAAGCAGTGTGGATTGATTAATTAAAATGTACATCCAACGTATAACAGTTTATAGCACTAGGTCATAGCGTGAAAGGTTTCTTAGGTAATTGTAAGTTAAAGATAATGCTAGGTAAATTATCAAAGTACAAGTCTGCCACACCAGTGAGCTTTGTTGTCTCTTCTAAAACTCAGATGTCACATTTGATTTTTAGCAAAGGAAAGTAAGGAGACTACATATTCCTCAGATACGAAACAGTAGGATGCAAATAAAATTTCATATAAGTGCTCAAGAGATCCATAACCGCATCACATTATACAGAACAAATACTGGTCTTAAGCTGGTTATAAAATACATGAGAATAATTGGGTTTATATGGGAGTTGTTTTAAGGGAAACTTCCTAAACTGGAACTTTACATGTGCACAATATTCAGTTAAATATTTGGGGACAGGGATTTGGTTAATAATGGTTTGTGACAGAGTGACTAAGTCAAGATGACATAAGCTGCCCCTGTGGCACGCACACCAGTTCCCTATACGCAGATGACCTGTTGTTGTATGTCCGCAACCGACGTACATTCCGCGTAACCAGCGGTTTAAGCAAATCCAATTCTTCATACTGCACCTGGCTTATCTTACCCCAGCCCAAATTAACAGATACTTTCTCTGTACTGATGCGGCCTGCCCTCTTTGCCGGGAGTTAGATACCGACATTCTAGATGTGCTGTGGCATTGTCTGGTCTTGGCCGAATACTGGAGCAATGTGACGAGCACTCTGGCCGCCTGCACGTCCCGCGCTGTTCCACCCAGATGGGAGGTACACATATTACATTTATTTAGCAGGAATAAAAAACACAGGGCTACCACCCGCTTCCTAGATTTGGGTCAATTAGAAGCAAAACACTTGATTACCAAGAGATAGAAGTCCCCTTAGTCACCTCACACACTGGCCTAGCGTAAATCTTTACTCCACTTGGCCAGAGCGGAGGGAGTGGCGTTGCGTAGGGAAGACCTGCTTGGTATCCGACGGTTCCCCCTGGCGCCTCAATGGGACACCATGGGGTTAAAATTATAGGAATTGACCACTAACACTGGGGAACCCTGGAAAGATACTCAAGACTGGCACACACAACCTATTCCCCTCTTAGTAGAGGTGGTGTGTAGCCCGACTTCTAGAGCGATATGGCCCCCCACCTCCCTTTCTGTTCAGAATCCAGTTGACTTTGAGCTCCGATGAAGCTGGCTTCCCTGGCTATACTAAGCACCGCAGCAGGTCTCATGTGACACCCTCATCCTTCCTTGCTTAACTTGTCCTCCTTTTGTTGTACCCTATGTCCACAGTTTGGCCTAAGATACACCATGTCTGAAATGTCCATAAGCCGCCCAGCGGCAAGATTCTTAGGTGGCGCTACGCCTTCTATGCGGGCGTTGTCTTGAGACCCCTTTTAGCCTCTGTTGCACAACTCCTTTGTTCCCTTTTCCTTTTTGATGGGTACTGGATAATTGTAACACTTGTGAATACCTGCTCACGGTGTATAGGCATTGTTATGGTTGAATGCTGCAAAATGTGAAAAACTTTAATAAACAGATTTAAACAAAATGAAGGGACTTTCGAGGCCAGTGGATGGGTTCTCTTCAGGGGAAGCAGACACCCAGCCTGAGAGATTGGTTTGAGTTGTTCCGGAAAGGATGGGCAAGGAAGAAGGAGCTGGTGGCACCTGAGCTTCTGGTGTTGAGCCTGAACTGGTCAGTTAAAAACTGGTCAGTTAAAGGTGTTTTCTGGGGAATGCAGAAATGCTAAATTGCTGATGCCTGTATATATGAGAAGTGTTAGCCCTCAGTGATACGTTTCATAAAATGTGAATTACTTCTCAGGTTGTTGTACAATATCAATTATGCCAAATACATCTGGGTAGGCTGGGGGAGGTGGGAATAAGGATAGCCACTATATTGAGTAGTGATGGTTGGCACGCTGGTGGATTCAGATTCACTTGGGATTTTTATCTGGCCTACTGAAAGCTACCTGCAATACGCACAAAGTAGTTCGGAGTCATACAGTTCTCATTTGGATTGGATGGGATTCCATGTCGAGCCCATCAGCAGTTTGAAGAGGTTCAGGGCAAACGTTGAGTTGAGGGATGCATGTAATGAGGGGGTTGTTAAGAAGTTAGATGTTTTCTATCGCAAAAATGGGTCGGCCAGGGAAGTTCCCATACCACAGGAGGAGAGATTAAGATAAATAGGACATTTACTTGCTGGAAGTGGGGAGACTTAACGTACTTTCCAAGAGATACAAGGGCTATCTACTCTCATGAAAAGGCATGCTTTTCAAATAGTCATGCTCCTGGAAACTAATTTGCTGAGGGGGAAGGTGACCAGTCTTGCTAGAAATTGGTGGGTCACGTCTATGTCGCAAGTTATTCTAACTTTGCATAGGGGGTACTGACCTGAGTCACGCCTGGGGTCCCATTTAAAATTGCAGGCGGTGGTGATGGACACACATGGCAGATGTGTTTGATGAACATGTAAGCAGTTCTTTCCCTCTATTATGTGGATTTCCTCGCAGTACATAGGTGCTAGATTACTTGAGTGGGAGAGCATAATTGTGCGTTAAATTGGAGGATCAACAAGCATCTGCCTAGAGTGGGGCTCAAACCTGGAATCGAAGTGTAAGTGTTGAAGTTCTTAACAGAATTTGATCTTTTGGATCAGTATCGCACGGATGCGGATACTCGTTTCACTCTGCAGTACACGATATGTATAGGAGGATCGATTTTGTGCTGGGTAGAAGGGAGGCTGCGGTGCTGTTTAAAACTGCAACATATTTAAATAGATTTTTATGGGATCATTCCCGACTTATATGCACCATAAACATACAGTTACACAGACCTAAATTGCCTACATGGAGGGTGTGCCTGAGGTTCTGACTGATTCCACCTTCCTTGCTCATGCCTGGAACTTTACTGGTGCTACTTCCATGCATGAGCAGAGACCCAAAAACAGCAGGGCTACAGAGTGGGAGGCCTATAAGGTGACTCTCAGTGAAGAGTACATATCACAAATATTTAGAGTACAAGGGCACTTGGAGAGGAGCCTGGTGAACACAAAGTGTACTGGCTAGTTTACAGGCAAGGACAGTGATAGCTTACAGGCAAGGACAGTGACAGACCACAATCATAAACAGTATCTGTTAGAAGCAAAAACACAGATGGAAGACACAGGGACCCAGATTGATAGATACACCTACTCATGACAGCATATTTAGCGAAGGGGGTAGACTGGGCCGTCTTTTAGCCTGGCTGTAAAAATGAGAGAAACGCCAATCGCATATTTTTAGTTACAAAAGAGTGATGGGAGAATGTTTATTGTAAGTAAGTAGATAAACAATATTTGCCAGGAATTCCTGGGAAGGGGTGGGGAGGGTGGAGAACTAGAGCACTTCTCTGGCAGATGAACAAAAGGTAAAGGCATTCATGGGCAGGGCGAGGCTGGCGAGACTTTATAGCGGTGCAGCGAGAGGTGTAGGAGGTCCCAACTGGAATGCCTAAATTGAAAGAAGCCCCGGAGAAGATGATATCCCAATCTCAAGAAATCTTCACACTGATCCTAGATAAACTGTTAGGGGTTTTGAAGAAGCCAAGGAGGTGGGTTGCTTACTTTTTAGAATGTATGAATTTTTCTATTGGGGGTTGGGGGGGGGATCGTAGCAGTCAAGCCAATACAAAAATAAATGACACAATAGTACATGAAAGAATTCCTTTATAAAGAACAGACTACACGAAACCAAAAGAGAAATAAAACAGTAGAAAGATGGAAGGGGCAGGGGAAAAGTAATCATCACTTTTATAGCTTTATATTCCATATAAATCAGAAATTGCTTATCTCCCTTCCATTTCCACAGTGGAACCAAGGATTCATCAGGAATAACTAAACAACAAAAAACTGCCAAAATTGTTAATATAAAAAGTGGAGCCAATAGCTGGCCAATAGTTCTAGCACTCTTTATCGCCCTGCACTGGAGGATTAATATCTCTAGCTCATATCTGACCAAATAGGGGCCACCAATGATGTACTGTGGGAGGTGTTGGCAATGATCACTCTCCCACCCTGTATAATCGAACTGTGAAAATAGCGATAGAGGCAATCGTAGAAATATGGCTATCTGGAATCCGTTTATGACCCAGCATAATGTCCCCAATATTAAATTGCAGATCATATTGTAAATGCTGAGACAGAAAGAGAGAGAGAAAGAGAGAGGACAATGTCTTCCCAGAACTGCGAGAGAAGTGGACAACTGACAAACATATGAATAATATCTGCAGCAGGGAGCCCATATCTAGGGCAGCTTTTCCTAATACAACTTTGATCCACTTCCCATTTGCAAATTTACTTCCGGGTGTATTATAACGTACAGCGAGTCTTAATTATTGTAATTTCTGGTTTACCAAAGTCACGCAGAAATAAACAACTTCAAAAGCATCCTTTAAGTCACTCTCCACTACCTCCACCCCTATTTTAAGGCAACAGTTGCTCGCCATGCTCAGGCATTATACAATAGAGTTCCCAAATAGTTAACTTATGAGCCTTGAAATGCATATATGAAAGGAGCTCAGAATCATCAGTAACTGTTCTGTGGGAGACATTGTAGTTAAAATAATCTTGCCCCTGTAGATACTTAAAAAAGATTTTATACGGCAAATCATATGTAATATTCAAAGTGGAAAAAGAACAGAACCCATAATACTCGAATAATTGACCAGCTGTTCTAAGGCCTCTAAGCAATCATGACCTGGCAACCAAGTCATGAAATATAGTTGGTAGAGAGGGTTTCCCCCAGAGACGTGTATGATAATGTAATAATAGGATCTTGAAGATATAGCAGATCTCAGCCCAGATTCCTCAAACGTCTGCAACCAGCTTAAAGTGTACCCTCTTGAAATAGGCCTATAAAAGCTTCCAATTCTTCTCTAGCACAATCTGATAGATGAAGGTGTCGCAATCTGGCTGGCAATCCACTAGGAGGCAATGAAGGCGGGATTCGAACGCAGCCCAGAAATAACTCTTATAGACAGCTAGCCTATCTAGCCCTTTTATAACTCTATAAAAAGCGACCCACCACCCTCTCAAGACACCGAAAGTGAGATTCCGGATCTCACATGGTAATAGAGCGGAAAAGATATAAAACTTTAATCAAAATGTTCATATTCACAATATTGCAGCAGCCAATAATACCTATTGGCTGCTGGTTCCAGACCTGGATTTTTGCAGCACGACAAAGCAATTGATCGTAATATAGATCAATAATACAATTGACATATGTAGTAATCTTAACACCAAGATACATTTCAACAAACCATGCCCGGCTGCCTCGTAGCCATTATAAAATGAACGAATATTTGAAGGTTTTTTTTTTATACTGAGGTGATAACCTGAGAAGGCCCCAAATCTCTTGGCTTTAGCTATAGTTAGCTTGTTAGCCAGGAAAGTGCGAGAGGAGTACACGGCCACATTACCGGCAATAGGCACTTATTTTGACAAAGTTACAATGCACTGAAACTGGTACTTTCCCAACATTCTGAATTACATGCCTTAAGCAAGGCTTCAAATAGGGGCAAACACAAGCGGGGATAGCGGACACCCTTGGCAAGTACCCAGAGTGATCCTAAACGGAGCAGAGATATGCCCTGCTAACATTAGACAGGCCATCGAGCACCTATATAACTTCTGAATCTACCTTAAAAACAGACCCCCACCCCAACTGCCTGTAGAGTTAGCCACATACATGGGGGGGCTGAGCTAGCCATGTCCGAAGATTACTGCTTTGTAAGAGAGCTCCTTCGTTCACCTGACGATCCTTTAATTATCCTGCGCACATAGCCTGCAAAATGGGATAAAACCCATCAATATATACACCGGAAGACAGCGGTGTCATGTACATCCTATTCTCACTGCCGAAATCAACCCCGAAGTGCAACAAAACAACTTTACTTTCTGTGCCAGAGCGCGGCCTGTGTGAGCACGCGTTTACGTGAGCCCATGGGCCCGCTACGTAGGACCGATGGCTGAAGGAGAGGAACCGTTTGCAGTGAGGGCATCGTGTTGCACGTAGCCCAAAAACCAAAACTGCCGCAGAGATCGCCAGTCCACCCCACCCTGCCATATGAGGGTGCACGGACTGAAGCGGAGTTGAGGCTGAGACCGCGGATAATATATTGCCCTAAGGTGCGAGCGGCGCCTTCGCGCGGTCTTGTGAGGCTGACTGAGGCCATAGAAGCGCGGCTGCAGTGATCTACACCAGCGGAGGGCGTCTGATACATGCAGTGGGGGCCGACGACTGCAGATTGCCAACGAGCGGTCACAACAACTAACTAAATTACAGCAAAAACAACAAACCTGTAGTTGCATTACTTACGGGGGCTAATTGTTGGGACCTCTTTATCTGTATATCCTTCGGGTGGCTGCCTGCAATCCTTGGGTGTGACAGAGCGAGGACCAGACCGAGGTAGCACGCATTACTGGATACTACTGCCCATATTCAATTAACATATTAACAGAGTCTAGGCCTACATGCAGCGACAACTGAGCGTACATACCACTCAATCATGATGCAGCGAAAATGAGAAAACCAGATAGGAACCAATCCAGATTACATTTCGAGCAGTCAAAGAAGGTAGTTGAAAACAGCACAGAAGAACAGCCTGCCTCCCATGTAACTACGGCGGCTGCAGGTTTATGTTTATGTTTAGGGAATTTATTAAGCGCACGTATAACAATGGTCTCTTGGCGCTGTGAGGAGAGGGAGAGCTGTCTTACGGTGCTCTATCAGTAGGCTAGAGTGAATAACCATGTTTTAATTTTTTTTCTAAAACTGGTATACTCAGGTGTTAATCTGATTTCTATTGGTAAAGAATTCCAAAGTGTGGGGCCAAGTACCGAAAAGCGAGAGCCACCCATTCTCTTTCGCTTGTATCTAGGAATAGTCAGTATATTCATCGTGGCTGATCTGAGATTCCGTTTGGGTAAATATCTTGAGATCTTTGTGGATATAAATTTGATGCCCGTTTTGAGAAGTGCGTTAAAACCATGCACCAGTTTTAAACATGGACCACTGAGTCACAGGAAGCCAATGTAGCTGCTTCATTAGTGGCTTAGTGTGGCCGTGTCTCGGTTGCTGAAAGACTAGCCTAGCCGCTTGATTTTGGATCAGCTGTAACCTATGAGTTTGATTAGCAGGGAGCCCTAAGTAGATGGTGTTGGCATAGTCCAGTCTGGACATTATCAAAGAAAACATGATAGCTAAGCTTGCCTCCCTGGAGAAGAATTTCCTAATTTTCTTAAAGGTCCTCAAGTGATAAACACATGAGGACGTAACCAGGTTAATCTGTTCCTGCATGGATAGATATCATTTATCTTAATGCCCAGACTTTTGACTGACTTTTTAGGAATAGGTGGAGTACCCAGTGCAGCTAGCCAGTGTGCAGGTGTCCACTGTTCTATTCTGTTGTTAGAGATAATTATCTCTGTTTTGTCCGACTTTAATTTGAGATAATTATGACTTATCCAATCTTTGATGAAAAGCATAGTGTGTTGGAAGAAATCCTTTGAGACATTTGTTTAATCAGTCAGAAAAATCAGCTGCATGTCATCTGCGTAATTATATACCTTCACTTCCCTTTTTTGAAGCGCATGGAACAGAGGACAAATATATATATATTGAACAGATGGGGGGAAAGGGATGACCCTTGAGGTACCCCACATGTGGTATTGACCCAGGCTGAGTTGAAAGGTGTCAGCCTAACTGACTGGGTGCGTTCCCCTAAAAATGATAGCATCCAATCCAGAGCCGTGCTCCTCAGACCTGCCGCTGCCATTCTATCCGCTAGGATGGTATGATCCGCGTATCGAATGCAGCGGACAGGTCTAGTAGTACCAAGGCCTGTGTACACCCCCTGTCTGCTCGTTCCTTCAGATCATCCATGACACTCAAGATAACGGATTCTGTAGAGTGCGATGGTCTGAAGCCTGCCAGGTGAGAATCCAGAAAATGAGTTTCTTCGATAAAAGCACTAAGAAGTTTTGCTACATGTGCTTCCAGCAATTTTTCTGTGAGAGGGAGGAGCAAAATAGGTCTGTAATTGCTCAGAAAGCTGGGGTCTACTCCAGCCTTCTTTTGTAATGGGACTAACACTGCCTCTTTGAAGGCATGTGGGACTAACCCTTGCTCTAAGGAGATGTTGAGAAGAGAGAGAAAAGTAGCCGGGAAATGAGAAAGAAGTTCCTTTTGTATCCTGGCAGGACAATGGTCATTGGGGGAGCCAGATTGTATCTTGTTATTGAGTACATCAAGGTTCTGAAACTACCGGAGACTTTCAATACATGTTCACGACAATCCAGTCCACACGGTCAAATATAGATGGGAAAATAGACTCCTTAACATACAGAGTAGACCGAATGTCTGAAAGTCTAGATAGACATACGGAAAGAATAGATATTGCAGAGAGATGTATCTCGGATACGGAGGATGCACAACACCAAATGGAGACTAAACAGGAGAAAATAGACAAAACGTTAACAGCGCTGCTGGCGAAGTCAGAAGATTTGGAAGCGAGGTCTCGACGGAATAACCTGCGTCTCATGTGTATAGCAGAGTCGCAGTGTACAGGAAATGTGGAACGCTACATTGAGTCGCTACTTACGTAATTTTAAGCAAAGGTGCACCACAACAAGGACATGTGAAAACTAAGGTCTTCTAGTTTGCACAAAAGATATATTCAAAAGAAATTTTTCATATGAAACCGGACAATTTTTTTCTCAAAAAAGATTTTTCTTTATTCATTCCAAATGTTCTCTCACCAGGCTCTATACGAACTGGTTCAGACGGGAAGGGGACGACACACGACTACGGACGTGTCTAGAACAGCGTTGGTTTGACGAATCTGTAGCGGAATTCGTTTGAGTACGGACATCTGTACATCATACCATAAACTAAGATAAAACAAGAAAGGGGTCATGTTGCTCGAAGCCACTGAATCAATGGCCAAGCACATCTTTTGACTCGCTGCAATCTTTGAAAGTATTGATCCCATGGGATGTCCCATCATTTAACACACATCCCTTTTCTTCCAAACTACATATGAATGCTAGTTCCAGGAACCGTAGGTCCCCTATCGAATTGTAAGAGAATATTTTGCTATTTATTGAATCATATGAAACTCTTGACGTTTTTGAACCAGTGTTCCCGCGACCACACACGATTTGACCATAGAAGTCGCATCTGGACTTCTCCAACACAACATCGTCGCGCTAAAGGAGTTTCCACTACTTATCTTGCCCTGAAGAAGTCCCCGTAGGGACGAAACGCGTCGGCTGTGTCCTTTAACATTTGGAATGAATAAAGAAAAATCTTTTTTGAGAAAAAAATTGTCCGGTTTCATATGAAAAATTTCTTTTGAATATATCTTTTGTGCAAACTAGAAGACCTTAGTTTTCACATGTCCTTGTTGTGGTGCACCTTTGCTTAAAATTACGTCTGTATCCCGAAGTTCTATATAGAACTGCCATTGTGATGGTGGGTGGTTGTCAGTGTGCACACTACTCCCTCGTCGATATTTAGAGGGGAAATATTAATTGGGCTATTGTGGTCAGGTGCTTCTTAAAGAAAGGTTCCACCATCTAACTTGCTTCTTTGTTATTGAGTCGCTACTTATACACTGCTGGGAAAAGAAATTTCTCAGACGTTTTTATTATTGAGAGGGCGCATAGATATCTTGCTCCACCGCCCCCACCAGGGGCACGACTACGCCCAATCATTGGGAAACTATTGAACTATAGAGACCGTGCTGCGTCGTTACGCAAAGCTCGAGACCTGGGGAGTTTGAAGCATGAGGGTGATGGACATTTCCATTTACCAGGATTACCCTCCACAAGTTCAAGACTCACGGAAGAAGTTTACTGCAGGTAAAAAGAAACTTTGAAATCACAACATTCCTTATGCGATGATCTACCGGGCCCGCTTGAGAGTCACAGATGGAGGAAAGAGCACAGTGTACAATGAGCCCAAAGAAGTGCTAAAATACCTGCAACTAAAGAACTGGCAAGAGATCACCCAGAGGCAAACAAGAAGAGCAAGGGTGCACTTCTGATGTCGAATGGTAAAATGGCTCCTCTGCACTGTTCATGGGGTTGCAAAAAGTACGAATAGATGTCTCAGACAACGCTTCACATGGACACAGATAAGTGATAGGCTTCAACTTAAAGCTTACTGTGATACATATAACTAAGGGAGCATAGTATATTCCTGCGTGATGCAGGAATATAAACAAAACCGTAATTTGTATCTAAGATTGCACACCGCTTGCCTTTTGAAATTTGCAGGTTATGTAGATTGTACTATTTCTTTCTTTTATAGGATTAGATAGGCAACCCCCATGTGACGCTGTCACTGGGATTCCCGGCTGGCAGCTCCCCCCAACCTCTGTACACCACACCATATTTCTTTATGGGGATGTTCGAGGGTGGGGGGGAACTGTTACCAGTTTTTGGGATGGTCTTCACTAGAATTGGGATAGCGAAATGGGTGGAGGCGGGGAGGGGTGAAAATCTTTAAAAAATGGTCAGCACAGAGAAGTTACATGCCGCATACAATACAAGATACACAGCCAAAGGAAACTACCCTGACACCACTGCCACCTTAACAGGACATGGGTAGCAGATCACAATCCACAAGAAAGTTGACATTCATGACATGGAATATACGTGCCCTAAAAATCCACAGAAAATTAGGAAAGTCTTCGCATACGTCACAAAGTTGATGTAGCATGTCTCCAGGTGACTCATCTTACTAACACAACAGAGAGTAAAATAGGAGCCCGATAGGCCACATACAGATTAGCATCCTCCTACTCTACGTATGCCAGGAGTGTACTGTTGAATATTAAAGGCGGCATACCATTTACGATGCTCCATTCGATTAAAGATGAACAGGGCAGATACGTCATCATTCAGGGGAACCTTGGTGGAACACTATTAACCAGTGTCACTGCATATGGCCCAAATACGGATGATCCCTCCTCCTTTGGATAAGTCCACGTGCAATGTTATGTATGGGAGACAGTCCGCAAAAGCACTCAAGGAGTGTATGGAAGAATATGCAATGACAGATATATGGCGATTGCATCACCCAAGCCACAAGGAGGGTACTTGTATTTCTTCCACTCATGACAGGTGGTTCAGAATTGATTATTGGATAGCCGCTGCTGATGTTTGCACATGGACTACCACGATTACACATATGTCCAAAACCCTCTCAGATCACGCACCGGTCCGCCTAGAACTTGCCATCACCATGCCCACCCCAAGACAGTATACATGGTGCCTACAGCCAAGCACGGAGTTAGACCAGGTGTTTAGAGTGGAATTGCGGCAGGCCATCATTGCATACTTTGAGACCAATGTGGGTTCGGTAGACAGCACCAAGGTACTGTGGGAAGCATTCAAAGTGACGATCAGACGGTTCTGCATAGGCAAACATGCTGGTATATTGAAAGACATTCAAAGACAACTGTCCATGATTGAGACCGACATAAAACAATTAGAGACAGACTCCACGAATACTCTGGACCCTAAGATTCTAGCTGACATTAGGAAAAAGATTGACATTTATCATGAATTCATGGACAGTGAAATTAAATATATCTCGAATAGGTACACAGCATGTAACTATGCAGAGGGGAGCAGGCCAGGGCGAGTGCTCTCCAGCAGAATACGTTCCATGCACACGTCATCTCACATTACCCACATAGTAGACACGCAAGCTGTATTAAAATATGATACCCCATTTATTATAGGCTGCTTCATGGAATACTATGCACGACTATATACTGCAGGGGTGAACACGTCCACCACTTAGATAAGCCAATACTTAGATGATATTGCCCTAGCATGGCTGCCTACCTGATGAGCATCGCGAATACTTCAGTCATCATATAACAGAAGATGAAAAGGGTAGCTATAAATTCCCTCCCAAATAATAAAGCCCCAGGTATGGATGGATTACCCGGAGAATTATATAAGGAATACAAGGACTTATTAATCCCACACCTTGCTGCAAGATACGAGGAGGTATATGAGGAGGGCATACAGCCATCTTCATTACGTGAGGCATTACTGATTATTCTCCCTAAGCCTGACAAAGACCCTGTTAAATGTAAGTCATACCGCCCACTATCGTTAACAAATATGGACGCCAAAATACTGGCAAAAATTATTGCACTCCGGTTGCAGCCCATAATGCAGAATTTGGTATTGCCAGATCAAGCTGGTTTTATACCGACGGGTTCAACAACGTAAACTTTAAGGACTATATTTGCTGTGTTCCACTAATTGCACCCAGAGTTGCCAGCTGCTGCTGCCCTACTGGACGAAGCAAAAACGTTTGACTCTGTGGAGTGGTCATATATGTTTATCGTGCTGCGAAGAATGGGTTACCCAGAGCCGGTTATGAGCTGGATAAAACTATTATATACTAAACTGTGTGCATGAATAAGATTAAACGGCAACACATCCCAATCTCTTAATATATACTGTGGGACAAGACAGGGCTGCCCACTGTCGCCGCTTCTATTCATCTAGCACTGGAACCACTAGCTTGTAAGATACGACAACGACATGCAGAAACTGCATTACAGTTTCAGTTACGACCAGTCAGTATATCATTGTACGCGGACGATATGGTCCTCTACACACGACACCCGGATATTAATTTAAATAAACTTATCCGAGAATATATCCGATTCGAAAACTTTTCTGGTCTTAGTATTAACTGGGACAAGTCTGTGGTGATCCCGCTCACCCCGGTGACAACAGAACCAGCACTTGACTATTCACAGCAGTGGCAGACGTAACCAGTGAAGTATTTAGGCATCTGGATACACCGTGATCCAGAGCTAGTGGTACGTGAAAATTATAGCAGAGCACTACTGAAATTAGAATAACAGATATATAGATGGATCAAGCTGCACTATCACTTGCTGACAGAATTGCACTGCAAAAAAGGGTGGTATTACCAAGATTCCTTTATCTATTTATGAACATACCGATTTGGAATACACAAGCACTATTCGCCAAGATGCGCACAGCCATGCTTAGGCTAACATGGGCAAGCAAACAAGCAAGGGTAGGGTGGAGGGAATTGACCAAATCATACATTCAGGGGGGCTTTGGGGCGCCTGATTTACAATTATACTATTACTGCGCACTGGCAAAACACGCCCACTATTGGCTGCACCCACACGGACACATACCGCATATAGCAGTGGAGTACGAGAGCATAGAGCCTACCCCTCTGATAACTTTTATATAAACACCGAGACAGAGTGCTCCGACTGTCGACATTCAACCAGTTGTCTGTACCTTGAGAGTGTGGCATATGCTAGCAAAGCGTGCACATAAGCTTCCATCCTATGCGCCGGCACTGCCCATGAATCATCACCCACAAATCACTGTGACACAAGAAAGAAACGATAAATCTGCAGGAAGAGATGGGCCTCCGTACTGTGGGGGATATCTTCCCAAATGGACAGTTTATAGCGCAAACCGCAGCATCCCTTAGTACTCATCAGACCCCCTCAAAAATATATGCATATTTAACTTCTGCGGCTAGCGGTGAAAGATTTATATCCAACATTCCCAGATGAACTGCCAACACATAATGCACTGCAGGTGCTATTGACATAGTCGTCACGTCAACGTCTAGTTACACGTTTGTACATTGTGGCTCAACGTGAACAGTTCCGTATGCTAGATAAACCCCTGGCGAGATGGGAGGCAACAGTTGGTGATACCATCCCCAAGGAAGACTGGGACTATAGCTGTATACAGTTGCAAATGCTCACACCCAACTGCAACTTACGAATTATACATTTTAAGTTTATACATCAGGTGTATTATGCACCTGTGTAGTTGCAGGAATATAGTTTAAGGATAGATGATAGGTGCCACAGGTGTGGCGCACCCAATGCAGACTTCTTACACATGGAATGGTCGTGCCTCAAGCTTCAATAATATTGGATAGAAGTGACCAACACCCTCACTGATATGCTGGCGTAGCAGGTCCCAAATGCACCATTAGTGTATCTCCTAGGCATTTATAAGATCAAAGTGGCTCGTAGAAGCAAGTTTCTGGCTGTAGCATTGCTGTTGGCCAAGAGACGCATAGCAAGGCGATGGGGAGGAAAACACATACCGCAATGCAAAGGCTGGCTTACAGATACGTCATATTGCAAGGAGAGACTGGAAACATATGCGAAGGAACTACCACATACTTCCCGCCCTAAGCACTTTTGGGACCCGTAGGTACAATACCTTACTCCGAGGACTGATCACATACTCTGATGCGCAAGCACAAATCATACTATCTAGGCATCTATATTTGAATATGTTGCAACAGAAGGGGTTTGTACAGGCTACGAGTAACAAATGTCAACAATGTGGTCTTGCTTTATTCTGTATACCTCAGGGTAAATTTTTGTAATATGGCTGTGTATAATGACTGTTAACAGCGGTAACAATATTTTTTTGATCTTACGAACTTGATGTTTTTACTGCGTATGAGGCTTGCAAATATGTATGTACCTAAATTGGCATTATGTGTTCATTTTGACTGACCAGAATACATAAATAAATTTTAAAAAATACCTAAAAAAAAAAAAGAGTTAGCCACATACTTACCATGAGATACTATCGAACACCTTCTCTGTGTTAAGTAAGATCATGCCAATCCATGTTCCAAGAGTATTAGAAGCATTAGCAGCATTGACATGGCTAGTGGTAACTTTGCCAGTAATAAAGCTATGCTGCTGCATTGGGTATGTTGATGTCGAGTTAAGTTAGCAGATTTATTTACTAGAAAATGGAAATGAATACACGATATTGTACTGACAGTCAGATTACATACTGAATGGTAATGCACTAATTTGTTGGGGGCAGCTAAGATATGCAGTTTATGTAGATCGTGGTTAATTTGTGTTGTACATGTACAATGATTGTACTTTGCTGCAATTGATCGATCTGAGATTGGGGAGGAAAAGCGAAAATGACTGGCGATGTTTATCATTGATCTGTATTTTTCTCCTGCTCCTGTTGCAGTCGATAATAAAGTGTGTTATGAAAAAAAGCTATGCTGCTGTAGAGATACCAGCTCTTGGGTGCAAATGGCCAGCCAGGAGGTGAAAACATACGCATAGATTTTGGCATCAGCAGTGATAAACGAAATAGGGCAATACGATCAGCTCCCCTCTGCAAGTTTAACGTTTTTAAGGCATACCAGGATCTTAGCCTGATTCCAAGAGTCAGTTATGCAGACTTCTTCTTCAGCATATTGAGTGACAGAGAGAAGGAAAGGCTTCTAATGTATTTCTAAACATTTATAAAACTTCAAACACAATGAATCATCACCTGCAGCCTTACCAGAAGGGATTAACCTAATAGCCCTTCCAATCTCCTCGATTGTAATTGGTTCCTCCAATGTCTCACCATTAATCGGGCTTAGTCTTGATATATTGGCTGCAAGAATATATTCTTCCATTGCCTTCACGCAAGGATTGCGAGTATCAAGTAAATAATTCTTAGTAGAAAAGCCTGAACTGACAAAGATGTTCCTGGGGGGGTCATAATATTTATTACCTTAACTAAGCTGAATACATTTGACCATATTCTGATGCCTGTTCTCAGCAACTTTATAATCCAGAATCTTTCTGACTTTTCCCCCGCACTCAAAGAGCAACCCAACCATTAAGATAAGCAGCTGTGGCTTTCTCTCTTTGCATATGATCCAAACTACCCCAGCATCTAATCAGCTAAACCCGGATCTTGGATTCTTCGAAACTATTTTCTAGAACAACTTGAGAATGTTTCTGCTCCAACATCTGCAGCTCTAGATATGCGGATAGTGTTTGCACCTTCTGTTCCTTATTTTGCTGCTGGATAAACTGCTCCGTAACCCTCGTACGTACGCTTTCAGAGTATCCCAAACAACATGAATGGCAGATGAGCCTACATTTAGAGCTATAAATGCAGTCAACTCAGTATTCCGCGATTTAATATATTCAGAAACCATCAGTAAGGACCTAGAGAAGGTCCATCTTTGAGACTCCTGTATGGAGTAGCCACAGTAGTGTTAATAATAAAGAATTATGGTCAAAAGTAATCTTTGGACAAACCTTAGATTATTAATCAGGCCCCGAGCTAAAAAATCATGTAAATCCTAGAATAGTGCCATGGGGAGCAGAGTTGTATGTACAGCCTGGAATGGTTGGATATAGAGGTCCCCAGAGATCGACAAGCCTCTGTATTTTTACTACCTCCTTAATAGCATACCTAACATTAATCATACATGGAGTGCCTGTTCTATTTGTTGTATCTTGCTTATAGCTCACAATGCAATTAAAATTGCCTAGTATCAATATCTCTCCAGTCCAACATTATAGCTCAACATTTACAAAGTCTAATATTTTTGGGTCATCTCTATTAGGCCCATATACTGTACATTGAATGTAGACTCTACAGATAACCATAACCTTAGCAACTGCTCACCTACCCCAAAGATCAGATGCAGTATGGATAATTTTATAATCCAATAGACGGGAGCTTAATATTGCAACCCACGAACTGAACCCAGCTGTCTTGCACACACAATGATTTTATAGCCTAATTGCTATAATAGCGTCCCATCTTTGTAAGCTATGAGGTTTCCGTCACTCCAGAGGATGGTTTAGGCTGGCCATGTTCAAACACATTACTTTAAATTGTGCCATAAGGAATAATATAGATAATACAAGCCCAATGGTATCCCTCCAGATCGGGATTACATATAATGTCTCCAGCTCCCCTTCTCCTGGATCATCCCCAATTTCAAGAAGACTTATAAAATCTACTAAGCGTTCCAATTCTTTCCCTTTTTAAGGGAACCCAACGATCACGCATAAGGTAACACCACCCAAAAACCAACCCCGACGCCCTCCCTGAATTACCCACCCCCACCAGAAGAAAGGGAAAAAAACATCACCTTGCCTTGGCTGGCAAAAGACAAGACAGACTCCGCACTCCTGCCCCACCAACCACCATCGAAGACACTTAAGAAAATCAGACAAATAATACAAGAAACAGAGTAATGAAGAGGTGCAGAGTCTTTGAGAGGGTCAATCTAATGGAGAGAAAAATAGAGAAACATACCCAAAAGAAGAAAAAAAAGAGAGGGAGAAGATAGACAGAACTAGATCTTAACCAGTGAAGGGTCAAGGTAGCCCGCCAATCATTATCAAATTGCTGCTTATTTGGAAGCAGGCGTTTACTTTTATATCTATGGCTGCAAAGTGAGATGATTTTGTAAAAGTGACCCAGGTGCCAGGGTATGAAAGACCATAGGATGCCTGTTTCTTTCTTAACACACAACAACTTGTACATTTCTGTAAATTAACTATACACATATTTCAAAATATATGAGCAGATAGGAAAGCACAAAAGAAGCACTTTATAAAAAATAGTGTGATGGAAACAAAGATTTATACAGCATCATAACAAATCAAGACACTTTACTTTGTGATGCTCAAATGTTAAATATTTGATGATGATGATGATATGTGCTATATAGTTTTACCAGTAACATTGCATGTCTATACAAATTTAGTGTCATTTTAATGGAAAATGTGCTGTGTGCAATTAACTGTGCGCTCCCTCACCATCCTCCAAAAAGGCACTAGGTGCTGTGGAGCGCGAGAGGCTTCAAGAAAGAATGATATCAGTGGAAAGCATTCATAAGGCCATGGTGCAGTGGGATCATAATTATGTTGGACCAGCAGCAATAATAATGCGGAGTTTCCATCCCATGTCACTTCCTGTGAAGTCCTGGGTTGTGACGCACCTTCCGGTGACGTCATGCGCTCTGATGTCACTTGAATATTGCCCAACTTGATTAGTCCGCCAACTTCATTCTTAGGACTCGAGTCCTTTCCCGTCGCGTCTCACCACACGAATACAATAGAATTCGATTTTCCTTAACTATGCTAACCTTTAAAGTCGTGGGAGGCTTCAGGGAAACAGGTCCTGCATTGCTGTGACCTACCGCTAATAGCGCTGCATTCACAAGCGATATCTGGGGGGGAGATAGAGAGAGAGAGAGAGAGAGAGAGAGAGAGAGAGAGAGAGAGAGAGAGAAAGAGAAAGAACACGGCGCTGGCACCGTTTATTTACACTACTCTGTGCTTGTGCAACTGCGGCCAATCTGTCAGTCAGGCCCTGATTCAAGTTTGACAACGTCTGACACTTCCCTCTCTCTAGAGGTAGTCTGTGAAGTATACTTACTGGTGAGTAAGAATTATAAGAACATATTTTGCATCCCACCCTCTCAAACCCAGACTCATAGGCCCGGGATTCGGGAAACACCTGAAACATCATTTTAATGTGCGTTTTAAATGTATTAATACCCCCTAGATGCTACTCGAAGCCACATAGAAATTAAGATCATTTTGGGAGCAGGTATGAAATGTATTTGCATCCCTCTAACCCGCGGGTATCAGAGCGCTTTAAATCAGCACGCTTAAAACAAGCAAGACTAGCACTCTATATTACTGGCAACTTTGCTTAGCATAATCAACAGCGAACCATTCACAAACACTGTTTGTATACCAATTGCAAATTAAAGAAAAAAAATTAATGCAAAGCATTGTCATTTACAATGCCAGTAACTCAAACTTTAATGCTGCAAGATCTATTGCATTGCAAATGCTTGTTTATTTCGGCCACTGCTGAAGAATATCCTTAGCTTCTAATTCAGTGACCCAGATCCTCGTCTTCCCATCTCTTTGGATTTTTTAAGATGCACTGGTGCCTGCAGAAACGCCAGGATATTGGCTGCTTTGAATGGATCAATCATTTGCTTAAGCCTTTATCTTCGTTCCCTAGTTAATTTACAGAAGTCAGAGAGGATAAAAAACGAAATAGGGTCTACTGATACAAGACTAAATGGTCAGGCTTTAGGAAAATAGCCTCGCGAAGCAGAACATTCCCAACACAAATTAAGATGGGGCATGGTTTGGCCCCAGAGCCAGCGGGTTTCGCCAGCAAAATCAAAGGGTGCCGATACACACACTGTATCTGACAATCCCAGTCCAAGTCCGCCAGGTCAGGGAAGGCCGTTTGGAACAGTTGAACCACAAATTGACATGCATTGTCGCCTTCCCTGTCCTCCAGCACCCCCTAGATCCAGAGGTTACACCTTCACTGGTGATTTTCAAGAACTTCCAAATTTGGATAGTAGGAGCGTAATCTGGGAGTGATGCTCTTTAACATAGATGTTGTGATTTCTTCCACCTCAGCTACTCTCTGCTGAAGGGCTTATTGCTGAGAGGAGTTTGCGGTCACTTTACCAGCTAGGTCCATGATAATATGCTGCAGTAGTGTATCGTCAACTCTAGCCTCCGCATAGTGGTTACAACACGATGAGTCTGGATGAGCTGAAAATTAGAGCCAAGTGAAGTCTCAGAAAACTAATATGGTTGTAGGAAGATGGCTCTGTATATGGTATACCATTGGTGGTTATACAGTGCACAGAGTCCAGAGATTTCCCCCAGAAGTGTACAGGGCTCAATGCAAACCAAAAGTGCTCGATTCGTGACAGCCTGGGCAAGCAGCCAAAGGGAAGACTTTTTCTTAGCACACCTTGACCAATAAATGACACACGACTCAGAAACGAGATCCACACCAATTTTATAAAAAGAAGCTTCTCAAGATTTATTTTAAGACCTAGATCTTCGCAAAAAGGTAAGCATGTTTTTAAATATAAATTCTTTTCAGTTTCAACACTGGACACTTAATGCAATTTTCAGTCTTTGCAATGTTGACCTATGGAGAAAAACAACAATGCGGTTTTGTAGGTAAGTAACCAACTTATAGTTCTAGTCTTCAGGTTGCAGGGTCCGCAGAGGGCAAGGTTCAGGTAAGCACAGACACGGCACCACCAGTGGCACAGATGCGGCCGCGTGCAGAGACTTAAATTTGAAGATCAGGCTTAATGTTACCCAATGGAGACTGGGGGTGCTTGAAGACATGCTGCTTACAGATAAGTAAATCAGTTGCAGGGGGTCAAGCTTTTGAGGTTAAAGCAAACACGGGGGCCACAAAGTAACACCAAACGTACACCGGGCAGCCGGGTGCAGGGTGCAAACACTGTGTTGGGCGCCCAATGCAATTCAATGGAGAAACTTGGTTTGGAAACAGGCTGCAGGCAAAGCACTGGAGGCTGCACAAAGGAAACTGGTAACAGCAGAGGTAAATTGGGATGCTGTAGGTCAGAGGGACACCGTCAGTCAAGCTCCTAAAGACCCATGGGCTTCAGATGCAGGGGTATCCTTTGACGTCGGGTTTCTCTTACCAGAGCTGGTCGAGGTGTGGGGGAGCCTTTACATTTACAGTGCAGGCGTTGTCGTGGAGTCCAGGAGGGTTCAGTCAACGCTGGACTTGTACTCAGGATCGCTGGGGAATGTTTTCTGAATTGTGGGCCACCTGGACACAGGCTGGAGGCATCTGGTGCAGAGTGGTCAGGGATCGCGGATCCGTAGGGCACCAGAGTCCTTGGTGTTGATTTCTTGTGGACAGAGCCTCTGTCCTCAGGAGTTCTGGCCTTCTTTGGAGGGAAGCAATTTTCCCAAGGGTTATGGAGGTCACTGACTGCAGGATAGGTGTTGTTTCTTTGCAGGATCTTTGAGGGCTGCAGACAGGCCGGTAGGGCTGGGGCCAAGTCAATGGGCATCAAAAGTCTTCTCTACACGGTGTCTTCTTCGTCCTTCTTCTTAGGTCAGCAGGAACGAGTTTCAGGGTCTGGGGAGCCACATAAATACTATATTTAGGGGTGTTTTAAGGGAGTGACAGGTAGGGCCAATGGGCAGCTTACCTGGACTATCAAAGCCCTTAATTATGACACCCTCCTGTGGGAGGGGGGCATAGTCCTAGTCCTAATTGGAGGAGTACCCCACCTTCAAGATGGCAGGACTGAAATGTGTGCTTTACCTTGCCTCCTACACCTTAGGGGTGGAGTTGGCAGAGGTGGGCACACCTCCTATTCTTCCTATTTTTTCCCATGTGTTTTCTCAGCTTGAAGTGAGCATCTAAACCAGGGGCTGCCATCTGCTGCTAGCAGCAGAGGCTGTGGTTGCACTGCAAAGGCAGCAGGCCTTTGAAACGTCCCTCTCAAGCACTGTGCCCATCCTGGGGAGGAGGTGCCACACCCCAGCCCAGGATGTGCTTTGTTTCTAGTCCAAGAGAGCAGGGGCTCTCGACCCAGTGGTCTAGAAACATGTCTGGTGATGGTAGGCTGCCTAAAGCCAGTCTGTGACCACACCAGGGTTGGTAGCTTTTCAGGGGGCACCTCTGAGGTGCCCTTTGAGTACATGTTTCAATAACTCTCACACTGATGCCAGTGTGGATTTATTGAGAGGAGACATTTGGTACCAAACACCCCTTTGTTCAGAAAATCCATCATGGTGCTATGGAGCTTGAGTTGTCGAGTTTCCAACCCATGAACTCTCTATGGTTTCCCTAGCAATTACAATATCTAAGAATAGACTTACATAGTATAGAGGCATATCTGCTCATGCAGATATGCACACACCAGTGATATAGTGCACCCTGCCTTAGGGCTGTAAGGCCTGCTACAGGGGTGACTAACCTATACCCAAGGCAGTGCTAGTTAGCATGGCCCACAGGGAGTGTACCAAGTCGATTTTGTCTTTTTGTCTGCACCAGGATATGCATGCTGCAGTGTCAGTCTGCATGGCCTAGATGAGGGGTCCCAAGGGGACCCTCTTTAGTCCCATGCCCTAGGTACCCAGGTACCATGTACAAGGGATTTACATGGGGCAGAAGGGACAATTTTGGAACCGTTTTAGGGAACAAGCACTGGCGAAGGGGAACTAGTTAGCAGGGACCCAGTTCACTACAAGCAAAACCATATCCTTTTCCAGGCAAAAAGTGGGGGGCTTGTGTGATCTGCTGTGGGTTTTGCATGTACAGGTGTATGGCGCTCAAACAGTGCGGGTGAAGTATGGTGATGGAAGTTGGTTAGACTCTAGTACAACGGTGATGACAGTATAGAGGAAACCCTGTAACCTTTAACTAATATTTAGGCATGAGGTGCCTGAACATTATAAAACATACAAACAAATACTGTGCACACGTCAGATAAACAATTCAGTATCAATGTATTCAGGGACAAACAGAGATGAAGCTGTTGGTTTGGTGACTCCACAAATATAGACTTTATGTGGTTCTTTTTTTGTTGAATATACAATCGCCAGCCGACACGTGTTTCATCAAGCAGGACGAAGCCTGTGAATCATCAGGGCTGTCAATGGCGTAGGAAGTATTGGTGTAAGGTAGAGTTATCGGTGCTGACACTGAAGGGTCGACATCATGAAATAATGAAATGGAGACGGGTCAATCCGTAGGAACAGTCGGGTACGACTGTGGACGGTAACCTGCGGTAATCGGTTACAGTGCAGCTCAGTTCAGTAGACACATCCCGAACTGAGCTGCACTGTAACCGATTACCGCAGGTTACTGTCCACAGACGTACCCGACTGTTCCTACGGATTGACCCGTCTCCATTTCATTATTTCATGACGTCGACCCTTCAGAGTCAGCACCGATAACTCTACCTTACACGAATACTTCCTACGCCATTGACAGCCCTGATGATTACCATGCTTCGTCCTGCTTGATGAAACACGTGTCGGCTGGCGATTGTATATTCAACAAAAAAAGAACCACATAAAGTCTATATTTGTGGAGTCACCAAACCAACGGCTTCATCTCTGTTTGTCCCTGAATACATTGATACTGAATTGTTTATCTGACGTGTGCACAGTATTTGTTTGTAAAAAGTGGGGGGCTAACCATGTCAAAAGAGGTACTGTCTCACAGGGGTGTCACCAGAGGACCACAATCTTCTTAGCACACATGCGCAGATACTGCTGCAGGGGCATTTATCTGTTGCAAAAATCTTTATTTGTATAGGTCCCTTACCCCACACCACCAACAAGGCCCAGCTCTACATCAGTGTTGCCATACTGTTTGTTCTGTGTGTTCTGTGCTTGCACTTTTGCTACACTAAGCCTGCCATTAGCCAGGTCACAGTCAGACTTTGATGCCGAAGGTGTCTTGTGATAATCCAGATTCCCCATAAATGCCCTCACTTTATACCTTTGAATTCTGACAGCTCATTGTTGGGTGGTACCTCCTTTCACATTCATATTAGCTTTATCTGCATTCACCACCAGGCCAGAGTTCAGAGACGTTAGAGGGGAACCAACAATGGCAGCTGTGGTGAGCAGGTCTGCACCATTAGACTGCACCGCCCCACCAATCTCATCCATATTTTTACTTTCCGCAGATATCTCATTGCTCCACCTTCCCGCCTCGGCAAAATCAACATAGCTCACACAATGGATGGTAGCCCCCTTTGCAGCAGTAGCGCACAGTCGGTGCTCCAATGTATCCTAGAGCAAAGCCAAGCCTGGACCAAAGGCATTAGTAGGAGTATCCCCCTCACCCTCATCCGCAGTATTAGCAGCATTACCAGCATTACTGTTATACTGCTGCTCAGCCTGGGTGTATGTGTGAGAGAATGTTGGTGAATTGAATGTTCATGTGTGTGAGTGTCAGTTGGAGATGGGCTGAGCAGCAGTTAGGCTGCTCCTGGTGGGGCTTTCATCTTGTAACATCCTACTTGAATAAAGATACCTGAAGATACTACATGGACCAGTCTACTTCTTTTTACTACAATTAGCCACAGCGCACTCACTGCCTTGAAGGGCGATCTGCTGCTGTATCTCACTACTCCTAGCCAGAAATGTTGAAGAAAGAAAAGGGAGATGTGAGAGAAAACCAAAGATCTTGCACTCCCAGACGGCGTTCATTACCTGAATTGCCACAGGGGAAGTGGAGTCAGAAGCGTCACAGGCAGAAAGAGCCTCAGATGCAGATGAAGTCACAGTGCTAGTCCCAATCACAGAGTCAGGGCAGCTAGTCAGGAATTTAAGCACAGAGCATCCAAACTTAGTTGAAACGTCACCGCAGCTGCTGTGGCATGCCGGAGTTACATTGTCGCTTACACAAGCTGCTCCTCCACATTGCCGGGCAGAAGGGGCTCGGGCACCACGTTCTCCACGGTTTGAAATTAATCTCAAAGAAGCCATTAGTGGACACCGCCACATCCAGATATAAGCAATTCAGACCAGCAGAGACCAGGATATGACTGGGGAGAGAAGGCAAAGCTGCAACATCAAGATTGAGAGGGGGCCGTTAGATGAAGTAAATGCTTTTCAGCAAAGTACTCGGCTCCGCTTCCCCAAGACACTGCGGCTCTGTGACTCTCCAACTCAGTAACAATACATTAAGTGGTAGTGGACGGTACCTCCTTGCAGTCCGAATGCGCATACAGCTAGCGATTTTCCATACATGTTGCTAGTTGACAGCTCTATCTTTTTTTTTTCCCCAGTCCTTCTTAGTATCGGGTTGCTTACTGCCCACAATGCAGGAAGCTGTAATAATCCAGGTGCCCAAAGAGGACAACGATCATACTCAAGTATTGTCCGTCATCCGATATCGGTGATAAGTACAGACACCAAGGTGCTGAGCAAGACCCTAGCCAACAATTTACTGGGCATCATTATGCCATTTAAGTGTTAAGATTGAACAGGGCTTATCGCATGCATAAGTGCAATGCTTAATATTAGATGACTGATGCATATTATGCAGGTGCTACTCTGAGCATGAAGGGGTGCGTGTTGCCCTGGAGCTTGCGTTTGACTCAGTGAGCTGGACATATTTATGGGTAGTGTTAGAATGCATGGGGTTTGGTCCGAATTTCATTGTCTGGGTACAACTGCTCTACACTGACCCAACAGCTAAGGTGAGGATGCGAGGGCTGATCTCAGATGCCTGGGCCTTAGGGTGCTTGACAAGGATACCCACTCTCACCTGTGGTTTTCATGCTTGAAGGTGGAGCCACTTGCATCCCAGCTGTCAGAGAATTTGAGGATCTGGGGAATCCAATTGGGAAGCCAGTTATATACTGTGTCTCTCTATGCCAAGGACGCATTATTATATTTGGGAAACCCTAACCAATCAATACCCCATGCGCATACTGGAATTGTTTGGAAGGATATCTGGATAACAAACTAATCCAAGTCGTACCTCTTTACACTTGGTAGGTTGAGGCGTCCCCTGGAGGTTCAACTGACGGAACTAGGCATAAAGTGAAAACCAGAAGAATTCGGATATTTTGGAATCTGGGTCTCACAGGATCCAAGAGAACACAATGCTCGAAACATGGGCAGAGTGATGGCAGGGCCACAGAGTTCGGTGGTTGTTTGGAAGACCCTTCCGTTGTTTATTACAAGTCTGATCTTACTGACAAATATGGTGGTTTTTAACAAGGAGCTTATACATCCTACAGACCACCATGTGCCCCATACCCATGGCAACATTTCATAGGTTAGATATTTTATTTGGTGACATGGTTTGGGCATGCAAGAGGAGTAGGGTGAAGCTAGAACCACTGAAACTGCCTTGGCTGAAGGGGGAACTGGGGTTGCCTGATATCTTCTTATAATATGGGATTGCTCCAGTGAAACTTACCACATATTGGTTCGAGAAGGTCCGAACTGGTCCGGTACCCAAGGAGAATATACCCTCGAAGAACTATTTTTGAGAGAGCGAGGACTGTCACAGGAGATGCCTTACTTGGTGTGGTAGATAGATAAGGTATAGTACACAGTGGTTGTATGCGAGCTTAAGGGGTCCCTATTTCATTAGGCATCCCCTTGTAGTTATTTAGGCCATCCCAGATTATACAACGAGAGATGTCCTTCTAGAACTGGAAAGAGGGGGCCTGCACTACTATAGGTTATTTGTTCATGAATGTCAGATTCATGTCCGTAGCCCAGTGTCAGGAACTGTTTGGTGTGGGCCCAGAGCGATTCCTGCAATATGCCAAAATAGCACAAACCGGATGTGGTACTTGGCCTGCCTACCCTGAGGCTCCGCCATAATATGCCTTTACAAAATAAATCTTGGAATATTGTTTTTGTAGAAGGTTCATCACACTACTATACCTAGCTTTAGCCTAAGATAGGAAGGGAAATACAGAGAGAGCCTGTAATAGATGGAGGAAAGACTGGAGTCCCTAACTGTCGGGGATTGAAAAAGAGCCTGCAAACCGGTGGAGGAGGTCTACCTGAATGCTCGTTTTAAATTGATCCAGTTTCACTTTCTGCATAAAACATACCTCCCTCACCACAGGCTGGCTTGAATTTGCCCTCATAAGCAGGCCTTATATGGTAGATGTGGGGAGGATAGGGCGAGGTTTTTGCATGTTACCTGGAGCTGCCAACGGCTGTCAAATGTTTGGGAACAAGTATGGAGATGTTTGTTTCATGTGACCGAGGTGTAACTTAACTGTTATATAACAGGGGTTGACCCACTATAGTCCAGGGACCTGGGTATTCAGCAGTATAGACAACAATTGGTCCTCGACATAAATTTATCATTGAGAAAGATCATAGTATTTAATCAAGTTGATTAACTCCACATCGTTACTGAATCTATCGTCTTAACAGTATAGAGGATACTAGCCCACAGCCTCAAAAATCATTTACTACAGATGTCCTTAAATCAATAAAACCAAAAAGAGGGATCCAATTGGGATAGTTAATTTAATGTACCATATATCAACGTATAGAGGATCAATGCAACTATATACATATATTTACACAAATCATAAAGCAAAAAGCAGTTTCTTAAAAAAGAGAGAGAACGTGCACAGAGAAAGATAAAGTGTGTGCTCAAGTGAATGATCAAGAAAGATCAGAAAGAACAGTGTGGATCATTTTTATACAAAGAAAACATTGAGCCTGTCCTACGTAATGCTTGTAAAAAATACTTCTTTTTTACTTGCAGAATACTATTTACAATTCCTTGGTCCTTAACTTGAACCACTGGCAATAAGATCGCCAGGAGAAGGAATGGGGGTGGACAAGGGGCAGGGGGTCAGTAGGTATAGGCTCCCAAAGGGGAGTGTCGTCGACGTTTCGACCCAACCATGTAGTGGGTGGTTCAAGTCCTCAACAACGGGTCTTCATCAGGACGGAGTAATGGGGGAATATCTCTCAAAGTGCACGTCAATTAAAAATTCGTTGGGCACCTGTAATGATAGATAAATAGCGGGGCTAAGTATCACTGTATAGTATTAAAAAAGGGGTCCACTAGTGACCTTTGTGAAAAAGCACTCACCCTTCCGTGATGCCTTGACAAGACAAAGTGCGACAATAAAGTGTAACTTAAGGCATTGGTCAAAAAATGCTTATTGAGTGTATTTACTGTCAAGAAAGGGCACAAAATGAGATTGCAAATGTTAGCGCTAGGGAAAGTTGTAGCAAAATATTGTACAGCAATTCATTGGGCTGCACCAAGCCCCCCTGTATTTGAGAAGTGGCAAAAAGATTTATAGCATAGATGAGAAGCGTGCTGTCGAGTAGAGATGATAATGTGGCAGAAGATCTAACGGAATGGGCTGAAATTTTCACTAAAGTATTAGATCCTTTAAATGACATACCTTCCTGATCGGGCAGAGAGATCCGCGCTGCTGCCCTCCAGCCAGCCTCCTTCTAGCGGATTGCTGCCTCGGTCGACCCAGCCGCCGCTGAGCCGCCCCCTCCAGACTCTGCGCTTTCCCGCCGCTGCCTCCCTGCGGCTCCGCCCCCCTCCAGTCCATTTGCCGCCCCGCTCCCGCCACCCAGCTGCTCCTCCCTCCCAGCTCCTTACTTATGAAGCCCACAGAGCGACCGCGCAGCGGACGCGAGCAGCGGGCGCGCAGATTGGTGCGCCAAGGCAAGCCCGTCTACGCCCGTCCGCGCCCAGCGCCAGGACCCCTGGCCCTCGACGATGCCAGCGCACCTGACGGACCTACGACACCGCCACCCTCCACGCACGGAACCCCGCCTGCTACCGAGCTACCCCGAAACGCACCCACGGACCCTGCCAAGACTGCAAATTCACCTGCCAAGACTGCAAATTCACCTACCTCCGACCCGGCCCGGCACCCGCCAAGCCTAGCACCAGCAACAATCACCTCAAGTGCATCCTGCTCAACACCCGCTCCGTCCACAGACACGCCGTCAAACTCTGGAACCTCCTGGACACTACATCACCAGCGGTCGCCTTCCTCACGGAAACCTGGATGAACGCCTCATCAGCCCCCGACATCGCCATAGCCATACCGGACGGCTACAAGATCACCCGGAGGGACCGCGTCAACCAAACCGGAGGAGGCATCCCCATCGTTCACAGAAACACCAACCGAATCACGACTAACTTTGACAACACCCTCACCGCCGCCGAACACCTTCACTTCCAGATACACACACCTTCACTTCCAGATACAAACCGACCCCAGGACTACCCTCAGATGCACCCTCATCTACAGACCCCCGGGACCACGCACACAATTCAGCGAAGCCATCGCAGACTTCGCCAGCCCGTATGCCCTAACCTCCTCAGACTACATCCTCCTAGGGGACCTCAATTTCCACCTGGAGAACAGCAATGACAGCAACACCGCCGCCCTGCTGGACAACCTCGGACTCAAGCAACTGGTGAACACCCCCACCCACTACGCCAGCCACACGCTTGACCCCGTCTTCTCCTCCAGCAAGCACATCTCCTTCAGCCACTCCACCGGGCTACACTGGACTGATCACAGCTGCGTCCACTTCAACTTCAGGAGAACCACCACCACCCACACCAGGCTCCCCGCAGAATCTGGAGCAAGATCACCACCAACCAGCTCACCACCTCCCTCAGCCAGAACCCTCCCATCAACACAGCGGACCCCAACGAAGCAGCCCGCAACCTCACACAGTGGCTCACCAACTGCGCCGACAACCTCGCACCACTAAAGAAACCACCCGGCAGACCCAACAGTAAGAAATCCTGGTGGTTCACCAACGACCTCAAAAACTCCAAGAAAACCTGCCGCACCCTCGAGAAAGCCTGGCGCCACGACCAGACAACAGAGAACATGACAGCCCTCAAGAACGCGACCCGCAAACACCACCAGCTGATCCGCACCACCAAAAGGACTCCATTCAAAGAACGACTGGACAACAACACCCACAACAGCAGGGAACTCTTCAGCATCGTCAAGGAGCTCTCCAACCCCAGCGCCTGCAACAACGACATCACACCCTCGCAAGACCTCTGCGACTCACTCGCCTCGTTCTTTCACCGCAAGATCGCCGACATACACAACAGCTTCGGCGCACAAACCATGCACCCAACCACGGAACTAGCGCACCCAACCACAACCCTCTGCACCTGGACCTCGGTCAGCACCGAAGACACCGCCCGCACGATGAAGACCATCCACTCCGGCTCCCCTACCGATCCAAGCCCACACCACATCTTCAACAAAGCCGGCTCCATCATCGCACCCCAACTCCGGGACATCATCAACAGCTCCTTCGCATCAGCCACCTTCCAGGAGAGCTGGAAACATGCTGAGCTCAGCGCCCTCCTGAAAAAAACCACTGCAAACCCCACGGACCTCAAGAACTTCCGCCCCATCTCGCTCCTCCCTTTTCCCGTCAAACTCATCGAAAAGACCGTTAACAAGTAACTCTCCGCATTCCTCGAGACAAACGGATCCCTCGACCAGTCGCAGTCCGGTTTCCGAGCAAACCACAGCACCGAGACCGCCCTCATCGCAGCAACCGACGACATCAGGGCCCTGCTCGACAACGGGGAAACAGCTGCCCTCATCCTCCTGGACCCCTCAGCTGCCTTCCACACGGTATGCCACCGCACCCTGATACAGCGCCTCAGCAACACCGGAATCCAAGGAACGGCCTTGGAGTGGATCATCTCGTTCCTCGCCGGAAGAACCCAGAGAGTCCGCCTTCCACTGTTCCGATCCGCGGCCACCGAAATCATCTGCGGTGTTCCACAGGGATCCTCGCTCAGCCCCACCCTCTTCAACATCTACATAAGCCCCCTTGCAGCCATCGCACGCGAACACAACCTTAACATCATCTCCTACGCCGACGACACCCAGCTGATCCTCTCCCTCACCAACGACCCCGCCACCGCCAGAGCCAACCTCCAGGAAGGAATGAAAGACGTCGCGGAATGGATGAAGCTCAGCCGTCTGAAACTGAACTCAGACAAGACAGAAGTCCTCATCCTGGGACCATCCTCTTCCGCCTGGGACAACTCCTGGTGGCCCCCTGCCCTGGGCACCGCACCCAAGCCTACGGACAATGCTCGCAACCTGGGCTTCATCCTGGACTCCTCCCTCACGATGACCAAGCAAGTCAATGCCGTCTCGTCATCCTGTTTCAACACCCTGCGCATGCTCCGAAAGATCTTACGGTGGATCCCCACCGCAACCAGAAAGACTGTCACCCATGCCCTCGTCACCACCCGGCTGGAGTACGGGAACACCCTTTACGCTGGAACCACAACCAAACTCCAGCGCATACAGAACGCATCGGCACGACTCATCCTGGACATCCCCCGCCACAGCCACATCTCTGCCCATCTGAAAGACCTGCATTGGCTCCCCATCAGCAAAAGGATCACGTTCAGACTCCTCACCCACGCACATAAGGCTCTCCACGACATGGGCCCCAAGTACCTCAACAACCGCCTAACTTTCTACACACCCACCCGCTAGCTTCGATCCGCCAGCCTCGCCCTCGCCACCGTCTCGCGGATTCGGAAGGCCACCGCCAGAGGACGTTCCTTCTCCTACCTGGCGGCCAAGACATGGACCTCCCTCCCACCCACCTACGACTGACCCAGGACCATCTCTCCTTCAGGAAACAACTAAAGACCTGGCTGTTCGAGCAGTAGCGACTCACGCCCCCCCCCACAGCCCCCCCCCCCCCCAGCGCCTTGAGACCCTCACGGGTGAGTAGCGCGTTATACAAATCTGATGATTGATTGATTGATTGATTGCTGTGCGGGGTCAGCGGCCTCCAGAGATGTGCAGGGTTCTATTTGTTTTTATTCTGGGCTGCATACAAAAATCTGGGGGGGGGGGGTCTCAAAATGTAAAAGGTAAAACCTAATCAGTTTGCTGCATATGTAACTAGAACTCCTTGGGGGGTAGAATGTCTTTATACTGTTACTATGGAAAACAATAAAAGAGAACTTAAAAAAATCGGTTTGGGACACACCGTAGAGGACATCATATCGGGCAAAACATAATGGAATCCACTGCATTTAACAATTTGATGAAAATGGTAAATATGCCTAAGCTACTGTTTGTGTTCAGATGTCCTGTCCACCAGGTCTACTACTAAATGTTTGACAAATAGTTTCATAGACTAAACAATATGATTGCACAGTTGCATGGGACGAAATAATCCAAGATATGTATAAAAAAAAAATAAAAAAAAAATAAAAAAATCAAGCTCGACTTAGTATATGGAGTATTGGAACTTCCAGTTTTAGTAATAATTAGAAGTTAGCTGTAATAGAAGAGGATGAAACTTTTATTGAAAGATCATCTAAGCCAGAAATGATAGTTGGGTGAAGACTGAAAATATCCATATGAAGCCTTGGTTAATTCAGGGGTTTGGATATGTAATGATCTTATTTTAAAAAGAAAACTATATGAAAAAAATGGGATTAAAGCTGATTCTTTGAAAACGGAACAGATGTGTATTATAGGGAGTTTTACTTTTGAGCAATCAATATACAACAATGAGCTGGCGAACGCGCTACAATTCTGGTCGTGAACAGTCATTTCAAACTGTTCTAATTACTTAGTGCTGATCCAATGGAAGTAGAAAACTGAACTAGAGATTGGAAAAATTAAGTGTCTCTATATCCGAATCCTTCATAAAGCATACGAGATTGGTCTGGACATGTGACAGATATTCACTCTGGTGTAGCGGATAAACAATTGTGTCTGCACTGTCAGCCTAGCACTAAAGCATTGCATGTTTAATACAGACGCTTTTTGCAGATTGGGATATTTCTGATGAACACATTCCTCTTGCAATAGTAGAGATTTAACAACAGTGCCTCATCTGAATACAGGTGTCAAAGCTTTTGAGTTGAGATGTATTTGTATTGCCAGAAAGTAAGTACTTAGCAACTGAAAATGTGTCACCACATTAAATATGGACAACTTGCGACTGGTGCGAGGAATTGAGCAAACATGCAGCTACGAAGTAAACATCATTTAAAATAAGGGTATCCCTTCACAGTTCTTCAAGCGTGATCGTCTTGTACACCTTAATGTTGGTCATATGTTCTGGGGTGGTTCTTTTCTCTTTCGTTTTTTGTACACTTACGGTCTGGTTGTGTGTCCTAACCTTTTATGTTGTAACAGTCTTTTATTTACATAGTCACTGGGAGAAAACTCAATAGTTAGTAAAAAAATGTATTGTCCTGGTGGAATGTATGCATTAACAAAATATCATTGATATTAAGGAAAAGAAAGATACTCATACATTGTGGAGCCTCATTGTTGGAGTTGTGGAATTGGTTTGCTGCTGGAGTTTAAAGACCACATGTCCTCAAGAGCGGTGCATGGTAATTGCCATGCTCGACCTTTTTAGGGGCATCTCCCCTTTGAATTTCAGTTGGAACCACTTGGTTTGGCGCTAAAAGACAGATGAGGTAAGTATGTGTCTCATCAGCAGCATTTTCCAATAATAAAATTTAAATGTGTTTATTTCAGCACTGCAGAACATAAACTGGAAAGAACTTTCTGCAGCACGTATAGCCTTTATTACAGTGCCCAGGTTGGATCCCGTTGTGAAGGCCTGACTGAGAACCTTGACCTACTAGAGCCATCCGAAAGGCATTTATCCTCCAATAGTGGCTATGCATTTCAGGGGCAAACCGCTACTCCTAACAAATGTGGGAAAATAACCCAAGCTTATGCAATTTGTGAATGCAAAAATCTCACATGCACAAGTAGAGTATGGGGAAATAATGGATCCAGTGTGTACGCAGCCCTAGGCAGCCCTATGAGAAGAACATCAATGAATGAGCTGACTGAAGTCAAGGGACCTGAGACACTTCGGGAGTAAAGCAACCTCGTGACAACAATGGGCGGCATTTACCCAGACAATGAAGTTGTCTTAGCTTATAAGTGGATATCTTCTGTTAGCTTCCCGTTGAGATGGTTAGCAGTTAAAAACTTGCTTTTGGGCATTCTTTTCAACACGTCCCTTATACTTCATCTTCGCCTAATAAGCTCACATGGTCTATGACCGGACCCTCAACAGAAACCATGATCCCCAGTATCCAACTGTTAGAATTCTGGTGCCTTACCTTGCTTTATCCTTAATTTCTTATGATGCCTGAATTCAAGACTGTCCCTCTTTATTCCCACCTTTAAGCTTCCCTAGTCTTCAAGCAATTGGCTCTGGTGTCCAATTACTCATCGATTTTTGGCTAGGTACACACATAGGAACATGACACAAGACATTGTCTTCAGTAATCAAATTCTCTCTTTATAGATGATCACTGCCGTGATCCCTTATGTGCTTCCTCAGCCATGGTCAGGTACAGCCAACTAGAGTACATATATCCTGTCAGGCTTTGTCCTGTACATTAGAGCACAGTGGTATTGATTACACAATTGTTCCTTCAACTTTTTACAAAATTAACTTAATACTAACTAGCCCTTTACATAAAGTTCAGAAACAGAAGCTTACTTTACAACCCTTACAGCCACAGTTTCTTTCAGCTAAGCAGTCACCGGTGTAGCTGGCAGGCCTCTAACTAAGCAGATACATCTATGGGCCTGATTTACATCCTGGAGGAACTACTGTCATCCCGCGGCGGTTCCAAATACTCAGTTGAGTTGACAGGGGCCCACTGCCACATTTAGATGTTGCAGCATTAGACAGTGTTCCGCCGCAGATGCGGTCTTCTCTGCTGGCTAACTGTACTCCGTTGCTCTCAGGCCGTCGGGTTTGCACTGTGCCGATTTAGATATTTCCATGGTGCTGGCGGTGTCATGGCAGAGGAATCCTGACTGAGTGAGGCCATGTTGGTGTGGAGAAAAGTAAGTACCACTCATCATTATTTTACTACACATATATGTTGTGAATGTGTTATAATTTATACATAGGTAATGTGTAATGCCCTTTTTTTGTTTGTAGGTCTTGCCTACACAGCGCGCATGCGCTGATAGGAGGACCTTTAGACGTCGCTCTGGTCATTTTCAAGCACACACTTGTGCTTGTGGCGACATCCACCTTGCGGGAGCGAGCAGGGGCACGCCACAAGCACGAGTGCGGTGACTGAAAATAAGCTGACTGCGCTTCCAAGCGCACGCCCGCACCACTCGCGGTTTCACCCCTCCGCCTCTCTCTCCTGCTGCAGCCTGCACAGCGTTTTAAATATTTTTTTTTACTTTCAGCGTGAGGCACACGCTTGTTTCTTCTTAAAGCTTCTGACAGAGAAAACATATTTTATACCGAAAAGTACAATGAGATCCCCTGTTTCTGCTCCGCATTCCTTGCGAGAGCATGTACATTTAATTCTGGCCATATGCTTAACTTGGCTTCACAGCCCATTGAATTTCCTTCCTAAACGTGTGTATGGCGCTGACGTGTCCAGGACAATGGCACCGGAGCCTGGCACGTGAAGCCTGCTTTGTTTTCATTCACGTTGCTGGGCTTTCAGTTAATACTACTGGTTTTGAACTTGTAAAGGACAGAGACAGGTTGGTGTGCTGCTAGGGCACGTTAACACACGTGGAAATTTTGCTCATTACTGATGTTGTGTTCTTTGCCAAAAATCTCTCCATAGCACTCGCCGACTAAAGACCTATTCCTCCTCAGCAGCATTATACTTAGTATAAATATTTTTCCATTATGTTATTGACATTTCAGAAAACAGTGGCGCTTTGAAGAGCTTGACATCAGAATGTAGCACGAGACACTACGGTGCAGGCCTACACTCTTCGGCAAAGCCTACCTTTTAGACATTTTATGTGAGCTCGTGTGATTTCTTCAGATTACATCAATTTTAGGCTCCTAAATTTAGAAGCTATAGCATAATGTTTTTCAAGTGCAAGGATTCATTGACAGGTCTAGATAAAGATGAGGTTTACTGTTCAACACTTTGTCTACACCTTGAAATGTCAGCTTCTATCTACTAATGCTGGCCTTTTTTCTAGATCTTTCTTTGCTGCTTCTGTTTTTCCACCTATTTTAACTCTACCCTCAGCTATTGGCACATAATCTCCACATCAACCACCTATTTTGGATTTTCCTACCACATACAGAGAGGTTGCACCCCAAAATACTTCTCTTTCCCAACTTTCTCATGCTTTCAGAAGTCCCCTAAAGCAGATTAGCTTGCTGCTATTCATTTGAAATATTTTAAGATGAAGGTCCAATAGTTTGCCTTCCCCAGGACTAGTTCTGCTACCTACTCTACCTTGTTCCTGCCCGGCACACTCAGTTTTGCTACATCTACTGTGCACTTACATATTCTAAAACACTTCCATGAGGCTGGAATCTTTTATCACCACTCACAATACTGCAACAAGATATCAAATCCTAAATATAGACATGATCCAACCTCATATTACCTCCTTAAGGCAAAGCAATGATTAGCTCATTGGCTATTAACAAACATACAACTACGAAGGTTTTAGTGGACCTTCCTCATCATGGCTTGAGCTCCCTCAACAAAGTCTTAACATTTGTCATGAGGATGGTATTCAAACCCCCAGAAACACCCTCACTTCACACTATTGACATCAATCGTGCTGGCTTTACGCTATAAAAAAGGGCCTTTGGACAGCTCTTAATACTAGCCTTCAAAGCTAATCTTGGGTCAGTTCCAAATTACCACTTTAATGCCCTATTCCAATATATTACCTCATGCAACTTAAGATCAGTCAGTCAACACCTCCTTGTCTCACTAAAGCCACCCTGCACACTGTCCATATTCTGATCCTTCTGCCTTCTGGGACCCATGCACTAGAATGCTGCCTCACTAAATATCACAGCCAGTCCAACACTAAGAGATTTTTCAAGTACAAGAAACACCCATCTCTTGAAAACCAAAGTGGTTAAATATTACCTTGAGGTGGCCAAACATTGTAATATGTATATTTGTGTATATACCTCGATCTAAGAGTGAACTGGCCTCTATGCTGCTCTGTTATACATCCTATATGCAGTCCAGTATTCAGTTGTTTATTGACCTTGCTGCTTTTGCATTTCATTCAATGGCATAAGCAGCTCTTGTCAGTTATTAACACGTTGGTCAGTTGTAACTCCTCTCAATCAGGTTACTGTCTGATTTACTAGCCATGTTGAGGACAGGAGAATAACAAGCATTGGCATAGCCAATAGGTCTCGCCTTTGGGACCTTCTAAGTGTTTAGCCATGCAACAGTTGATGTTGTTGCACCAAGGATGTTGTGCTGCATAACTAAATACTTATAAGGTCCTAAAGGCGAGACCTATTGGCTATGCCAATGCTTGTTTACATTTAGCATTGCACATCAACAACATGCACACACTATTGAATGTACACCCACAGGCACCACAAGCACAACATCCACAACCACCACCAAATAAAAAATGTTTATGTGTCAATACAGACGTGTTCATTTTACCAATATAAAAATATTAAGATCAACACATATGCATGACACAAAAAACATTTGCATGTGAGAGCAATGTAAAAATACACGAGGCAGAAGCAAACGATAACACATGATTCATAGTAAGACAAGTGACACACAAGTCTAACTTAAATTCTGGTGACAACGGGGTTGCTGAGCGTCGTTTTGAAGTAGCAGCAGCACAGGAAGGACCTGCACAAAGAGGTTCAAGATGGACACAGAAGTTTTCACCTCTTTTTCTTCCATTCCACCAACTCGAGTTTGAAGGTTTACCCACCACAGTTGCCTTGATGGAAAGGCACGTCGAAATGGGCACAGCAGTATTCTTGTTGAGACTCCCTCTGGCAGTCGCTTCTGCCTCTGACACCATCGACACGGGAGCAAGATACTGGCGGAGGCGCCGGGGCTTCCCTCCTAAGACCTGCAAACATCTAAATACAGCGGACGGCCCGCCAAGTCGGCAGGGTGAAAAACCATTGAAAAAGCAACAGCAGGACCAGATCTGCCAACATCTAATTCAGGCCCTATATTTTCAAGGGTCGCTGAGAGGGCAACCTTTCAAGTAGACTGGCCACTTCACTCAATGCCATCATGGATATTTTCCCCAGTCTTATGCTCTTGTATGACTTCCTGGTTTGTAATCTTGGTTTCCTTTTCTTTAACTAATTTGACTAACACACTTGAAAGACAATGAATTATTAGTGGGGACTCAGTTCTTGAAGTAAGATCCATCAAGACATGGAGTGAGGTAGATACCCTATTTTCTTATGAAGGAGCACCCACAACTTTGAGAGTGGGAGTGGGAGAACAGTGGAATTTCTGTTTATGACTTTCCTGGCTTTAATGCAAGTATTTGAGACAATACTCGGACAGCGATTTATCTATGTAAAATAGGGGTGCTACTATTGTATACAGTAGGACTCGTTAGAGAAGCCCAAGAAGACATTGTCAAAAGTAGCAGTCAAACAAGCTGATCTAAAACTAGCAAATCGCAGGGTTGACTACTTCGAATTAAAGCATGAAATCCAAATGATACCTGACCAATATCTTGGCACCAGGTCTCTGATAGACACTTCTGGTTGTCTATCTTGGCAAACCCTTTATGCGCTACCCAAAATAAATGAACCAATTAGTCTAGTGGGCATGTTCTTACTGAACTGATAACTCAAGGGGTGTGCCACAAGGGTGACTACGCAAATCAAAACTACCTTCATTGGTCTTCATAATTCTAGTGGTTGCGAGCTGGTCAGTGGCCAAATCACCTTATGAATCAATGCTTACTTAATGGGTGGGAGTCTTCTACAATTGTGCTAACATCCTTTACTCAAACAAGGTAAGTAACTGCTCGAACTCTGAATCATCTTCTAGTGCCCCCTGCCTCGGATTCCATCTTTCGAACCAAACATTGTGAGAGATTGTCATTCCATACCCTGCAGCTAGCTGCCCTACTGTTTTATTCTCAGATCTGTGTCAAAGCCCACACGCTGAACAGTCCTCTCTCAATATGAAAAGTGGTTTTAAAAATTGAGCAAGCACCACGAAAAGGACAGATCAAACAAGGTGTCCAAAAAGGAGCACATTGTTAGAAACTAAATCATTATCCTTGTGACCTAGAATACGCTAAATGAACATTCTTAAAATATTTTAGAAAGGTGGGCCCTCTAAATGGAAACAAACATAGGCTATAATGGAAAACAGGACATTGTCAAACTAATGCAAACTGCTGCCATGTTAGAAAACAATATTGAGAAACACAGAAAATAAAAATGTTGCAGTATGAACATACCACTGTATGCTTCATTTTCCCAGAGGCTGCATCATAATTAAGCATATCAGTAGGATCAATCCATTCATCATCCTGAGCTCTTGAATCTGCCAGCAGCAGTAGCGCACTCAGCAGCAAATGAATCCCCATTGCATAATGCATATTTCTAAAAAAACAAACAGAAAAAACGTTCTTGTTAGTCAACAAAAGCCAGCAGACTTTTGAGATAGATCGAGCTGGACACACGGTATTGAGTACAATGATTACATTTCAGTTGAACATACCCAAATGGTTTCTGATGCAATGGCTGACAGGGTAGGACTGTTGTGATGGCTTTAGTTCCACCTTGGAAATTGTTACTGTACTTTTGTGCAAATGTGCTCCTTTTGTTCAGTAGATGTTTCACTTTAACAAATAGATCTTCACTTCTGTTTTTTCAGCGTCATCAGAATTTACCTATCCCCAAAACTCCATATAAGGATTTTGAATAACTGACTAGAATTTACACCAGGATAGGCTATATACACATTAGGTGAAAAGGGTAGCTTTATTCTCAAGTTACTCTAAAAGGAATAAGGAATGTAATTCAATGGGTGGGGATTGGGAAGAAAATCAAAAGCACCAGAGCTCAGAATAACTTCCAGAGTACCCCACTGGATATTTCCTAGTGTGATTCTACTGTATCTTTTCTGCTACTCCTGGCACTATGAGATAACTTGTAAAAAGAGAAATGAACACATATCTGGCCAAAAAGGATAACTGACCTCTAACTAATTGCTCTTAAGGTTTGGTGGCTTGGTGGACTATTGCCTCCACTGTAGAGGCCTGTGTTCGACCTCATGGTCACAAGTTAAAATCCTGGCGGGTCCCTTCAGCATTTCATCCTTCTCAGGTCGACAAAATGAGTACCACTGAGTTGGTTACCAACAAACATCTGTTATTCAGCGCCAAGATACCCTTGGGTGAACATGCATTTTACAAATACACGTTCGGTTTTCCAAAAAGACATAGGCAGGTGGACAACAGTGAATCAAATGAAATATGTTTTAAAGCATAGTCTTAAATATGTGCAATGCATTATATTAAACAATGACTCGACTAACATACTCTACACTCCCAGGGAAGCCACAGCTCTATCTTGGTATGATTCACGAACACAACATTAGAAGATTCATCTTTCACATGAGAATATATGGTTTTACCATCAAGAGTTCTTTTGGGGCATGGGAAGGTTTATTGAAGGACGTGTCTGTTCATTACGCATTCTAGCCACCTAAGAGGTAAACCATGTTCTTCCTATTTGGCCAGGGAAGATGACAGAGGATGAGTAAGAAAATCAAGTAAAGAAGTGACATTTCTAGTTGTGTGTGTAATCTACGTCAGAAGTCCCAAAGTCTAGCAAAGAAGCTCAAACACGGCTAAAGACTGCAGTGAGAGAGCAGGTCAATGACTGCTTTGCTCAGATCTGTGTCTGTGCTCTGTGACACAAGTGGGTGGTGCAGCCCTCTTGGGCCCCATATGGTTCTCCTTTTAGTTTTAGATTTGACACATTTTAGCAGACTTTGCTTTAGTCCTGTTATCTTTTCCATATTTTATTTTCACAATATGATCCTTAATGCTGCTTATGAAGCTTGTTTTTAGAAAACCTTCCCTGCAACACAATCTGTACTCTTCATTCAAGGTTAGGTACATAGAACGAGATAACCACTTGGGCCACTTCCCTACTGGCTACTGACGGAGACTATGTTTTTGACCCTACTCTAAAAACTCAAGAATTTCTCCAATATGAACATGAATACCCCATGCCCAGTAACATTTTGCCTTTTGATCAATACAAACACATCATAATCACTGATGGTTCATCCCAACCTGCTATAAGTACAAAGCACCAATATTCAGCAGCTTGCACTGCGGTACACAGCGTCATGATGGATGGAACGTTCCAGCATCAAAAAACAGTTATGCAGTCCCTAGGGTAAAGGACTTCAATCTGTGATGTGCGACCCCCAGGGAGGCCATGGAGTCATGGAAAGGGGGTCGCGAAATCCCCAGCCTTACTTCCGCCTGTAATCCAAAACATTTGCTCTTCGTTTTGGTTTCAAATGGTGTGCAGCTTAGGGGCCTCCCTGATTGGAGGATATCGTAAAAGAAGCCAATCATAGTGTGGTAAAGTCATGAACGCCTGTTCTCCAATCCGAGAAACTGCAGCATGGATATCAGAAAATGCCTGTGAAGTGTGTCCATATACATGCATCTCTGGAATACTGGCTGTACTTTGTGGGAGTTCTTCTTCATCGATGCTGCTGCCTTTCATTCCGTGCTGTTACTGTTCTTGGGCGGCATTGCTGCTCCTGTGTTTTCATTGGTGTCTGCCTGCTTCATCCTCGTTGCTACCTCTGCAGTTGGAGCTCCATGTTGCTTTCCCTCCTGGTTTCATAGGCAACAGAAGCTTTCCAGAATTAGAAGGTAAGCTTTCTCTTCGCCTCTTCCACGCCTCATCCCCCATGCCCTGTCTTTTCACCTCGCAGGCAGACAAACAGACTATCATACATGTATGCAAGCACAAACACTCATTCTTATTTGTTTACCTGATCAATTATTCACTAAAAGAACTGGGCCATACCGGGGGTTTGGGCAATATATTACAATGTGGTGAAATGTAAATTATGTTTTCGTTGTTGTAGCAGCATGTGTGATAAATCAACAAACCAGATTGCACATGTCAAACTGCATAGGACTGGGAAAGACAGCATCACAAAAATGCAATATGAAAAATGCCAGGAATATCAGTTGTAGTGTAGAAAGCCACTCTTGGGGATAGATTCAGATTTTGAATCGCTTATAACTTTCACAGAACAGTTTGAGTTTAATAAACTCCTCCTATGGGGCTCATGAGCATTACATTTCTCTACTGGCCAGCCAGGGCTGATCCGTGCTGCACATTTTCTTTTCGCCACCAGACTAACTTCTCTTTTTTAATCCCCATGTTGCCTATTTCAACCACTACTCATTCTGTCTAATAATCATAGCTCCTCGATCTTGGTTTTGGGGAGACACCTGTGAATCCTACTCTTCAGAGACCGCAGCAACTCAACTTCCAGTTACTATTTTTATGCAAAGTGTTGTTTGAGCTCCACTTTGTTGCAAAAGTATTTTAAGTTTATATATGTACATGCTGGTCCATCTGCTCACGTGCGGGGCATGCACAGTTATAGATTGTACAAGCATTGCCCCTTTGATATGCTGTAGAACACACATCAGGTATCCTGGGGAATATAAATGAATGAGAATTGTTTGAACGTCATGTAATTGCCTCTCACCACAGTCTGCACATATGACAAAGACATGTAACATTGTCAGTCAGTCAGTCAAAAAACTTTAGTCGGTTAATTAAAACCATAAAAGCAGTGCATGATACATAGAAACAGATTTAAAAAATATAATTAAACAGATGAAGAGAATTGATTGCTACTCCTTCTAAGTACATAATAAACACATTCATTAAAAGGGGTTGATAGATGTAACATTGTGTATTCTGCAAAAACCTGGACATATTTAAATACAACTATGCATAAATTGTTTGTATTTATTTTAGACTAGCATTTATGGCTTTGCTCACTTGAAATATATATCTAGGATCATTATGGCTGCTTTAAAACACATTTCAAATGCTTTCACAAGGGTGTAGCTTCCATTGGTTCAGCAGGTGCAGTGGCACCAAGCCCCATATGCCTGAGGGACCCACAGAACCCCAATCAGAACCCTGATTATTACTAAATTTCTCACTTTAATCAGCGGCCATGGGGCCCATTTATTTCCCTGCACTATGGCCCCTGGCACGCTATCTACGCCACTGTTTCTTCTTGTGTTTACTCTTTTGAGCTTCTACTGACGAGTTGCAAAATTACTAGCTTTTTTCCTCTTTGCGCGTTTGTCCCTCCCCTGCAGCATGGGCACATTACTCATGTCCTTCCACTGCTCATTTTTTTAGGCGCTATTTTTTTCTGCACTTTACCAGAGTGTGTCTTTTTCAGCTGGCTCTATTGTTAATCTTCCCCCCTACATGTTTCTTCCTCCTTTACAACACACACATTATACAGAGAATGAATCATGCATATGTAACTCAACTTATAGGAAATGTTGCATAAGACAATGAGGACTACAAGGTGTAAGAGTCACATGTCATTCATTCTGATAGGCGTTATATTTTAGAAGCGCTTGGTCAGGGGAAGTACAAACTCAACATTTTAAATGTAATACAGTGGTTGGGATTGGCTTGACTAATAAAAGTGCATTCTCACCCAAACAAACTAACTTTTTTTAGCATGTTTCCATGCTGCTCTGTGTTGTCAGTTCTTAGCTCAATGTGCTACATTAGGATTTTAACTTATGAACTGCAAGTAACAAAAATATCTCTGTGACAAAACCCATAACTCACAGAGCTATCTACATGCCCTCCAACCCCAAGGTTAGCGCCAAGTGCAGGGGCACTTGCACACCACCTTAAAGAAGGCCCAGATTGAGAGAGGCAGCTTGTTTAAAACATTTTACTTGTTTCCAAAGGGTAATAATAGAATGTTTACTACCCATTGTATACCTGAATCTACTCAATAAACTGAATTGTTGTATGCATTTCTGTGGCCTATATGACGGTAAACAGCTTTATGGTTGTATGATTATACAACTACTTCCTAAATCACTAGTGCTTAAACAACGAAGGCTAAACAACGATCAAAGCCAAACCACTAAGTATTAAACCACGACTTCCTGAAACACGAAACAAAATCCATTTACATAATTACCGAACCTACCACTACCTTCAGAACATATCATGAGCAACTTGCTTTCTTGCTACTCTTTAGCGGACTTGCAATATTTAAGTTATCTTGCTTCACTCATTTGTAATTAACCTTCCATAGGCCTTTTTGGCAACAATCTGTGATACATTTTTTAAAATTTGAATACCACTATACGATGTGCTAAAGGATTTACCTCCTGAATTTCTTTCGACAAGGGTGAGCCCCAGAGACACTGTTTATTATACAAAGATCTGCTGGGCACTTAAGCCATGTGAGTTATCAGCGGTGTGCTGTTTTTTTTATGTTGTAGGTCTGCCCGGTCCTTTTTTTAAATCAGTGCCGAGTGCTTAACTCTGCCTGTTATTTTGGGATAATGCTGCTATTCTTTCTCTGTGTGTGGAGATTACACTGCGGGCTGCCTCTCTAAGGCCTAACTACTGGTCTCATGACAGACAACACACTCCCCCATGCCATGCCGGCATTTCAGCCCAGAACATTCAGTTTTCCCTCTAGAATAGTCATTATTATTAGAAATATTATTTCCCTTGCAAATATTGAAGGCCTCGCAATGTTTCTGTCCATCTTCAACAGTTTTGACTGCGCAGTGCCATCTAGTGGTCATTTTTTTCAATGTATCTTGATGACAGAAGGCAGAAGCATCTATTAAGCTTCGTTGTTAACTAAAGTCGTGTTTTAGGCAAGTCCTTGTTAAGATTTTTCGTTGTTCGACTTCGTTGTTCATGTAAGTCGTAATTTAAACTTCGTTGTTAAGGATGTTTCCCCAGCTTTATGTTTAGTCAAAGCCATCCAAATGGGCACCTTCTTTATTGTAGCATGGGCCACCATAAAAATGATTTGCAATGGGAACTGGAGGCGATGATGGTTGTCGATGATGCAGAGTCCCAACTTCTAGAAATTTCATCAGGGGGGAGGGTTCTTAAACTTAAAGAATTTTGACAGGGGGGGGGTCTCTACATCAAAATGTTTGAAGACTTCTGACCTAGGGGAATGTAGTGCGCAAATGGCTGAAATATAAAGGCATTGATTATGGCACTAGAAAATACGGATCCTGGATTCACTGCAATCATAGTGCGCGATTCGTATTACTGCTTTCAGTCTTGCAATGAAAAAGTACATTATTGGCGCCTGAATGGAGTCAAAGACTCAAAGGGTAATACTATCATGCACAAACTGCTTTGGGGAAAGCTGGCACAACTGAAAGACAGTTTGCCAAAAGCTCAAGTAATACACACATTGAGTCATCAGTGTGTTGGAATACATGTTGTATGGATTAATTGGCAGATGAAGCTGCCAAATCTGAAGTCAAGACTTTAACTGTAGCTGCGATTACTCGTTCTCACACAAGGGTAGATGAAGATTTCATGGCTACCGTCAATGCTTCGTGCAACGGCACCCCTTTGCCTAAAAAATATCCAGCAAAATATTCCTACCATGTAAGACGCTGGCTCTCTATATAGTGCACTAAAATGAAGTACAGTGTACAGAGTTCATTGAGACTCAGATTCGTATACCGGGGCAAAAGTAGATAACACTAATGCTGTATTTGTGGTAGTGTGGGCGGCATGCAGTTAGGTTTATCAGGAAGTTTTTTTACTCAAAGAGGCAAAAATGAGACACACTCAAGAATAAATTTGAGACCAATTTATAAAAATAACACCAATTTTTATGTCGTTTTTTAGACCAAGAAGTGTGTTCTGCAGTAAGCACTTTTTGAGAGAGCAATTTTCAAAGTTCACAAAATTAATTACTTTTGTGCCCAATTACGCACCATTGAAGTCAATGGAAGAAAATAACAAGCATTTACAATGCAACGGTTTCGCCTTTGTAAAAGTTAGAGCTATTGGCATTGTAAATGACAATTTTTTTTATTTATGTGTTTGTTTTGAAAACAGATAAATTAATGGCATTGTCATTTAGAATGCCAATAGCTTAATCTCTCGCAAATGGACGATACCTTACACGTATTGTTTCTAAGCACTGTATTAAAGGTAGAACGATAACAACACATTTCACGAGCACTTAGATACATTTAATATATTGAAAACGGTTGCTAACCCAACCCAACACCCATCTTGCTACAACCCATATGTTGAGCACTTCGAACAGCAAATATAAATTATATAGCTGCAGTACACATTCAAAACTCGGACACACCAAATTAATACCAGTCTTCCACTGGAACACCTTCCCCAAAGATTTGTTTAGTTGACTATTCCTTCTCACTTTCAAGACAGAACTGAAGGCCAATGTGTTCTGTTTCAAAATACCCTAGGCACCGCTCCACAGCTATAGGTCTTGCTTAAAGCGCACCTGATATTATTTTGCCCACAAAATCAGTAATTGCCTTAATGTAATTGTATTGTTTCATTCACCAATCATGCTCACTACTGTTGCATGTGATAATGTTATCACAGTGCCAACAATCCAATATACCTAATTTGTGGTAGAAATAATTCATCAAGAAATACAGACACATGGGTATAAGTCCCCCACAGAGAGGGCATAAAAGTATGATTTACTACATGGATTCAGACCTTCTATTGCACGCTACTTTGGAGAGCCAGAATTTCGGCACATATTTGCGAAGAACATTTTTTCTCACTACTACATTGCTCTTAAAAGTTATTGGGGTCTAGTTCATATCCTACTTTTCTTTTCGATAAGCAACCTTAAGGCAGCTTCATTAAAGAATGCTGCTCTCAGCAATACAGGATGTAGAAATCCTGCTGGCAAAAAACACAATGATGTTATTTTTTCCCCCCGGCTTGTCCTTCTGTGCCATAAGTGTAAACCATTCCCTTATCAGCGTCAGATGGAATGAGTGACTAACTTCATGAAGGACACAGCAGCATAAGTTGTCTGGTGTATCGCTTGTTTTGCATCGTCCTCGGTTATAAACAAACTTTCCCGAGACAAGCTCAGATATCTGACCAGTTTGGTTAAATAAAGAAATTAAAAACACAGGCACATTTAACTCTAAACAGCATCTTACAATGTGTTATTGGCCTAAATTTTCAACCCTGAAGTGGTCAGTCCACCCAAAAAAATCAGACGAGACGACATGGAAACTTATATACGAAGTACCTGAAAGTAATACATTCAGCTTGATTTAAACTTGAAACCTGTCTGCAATATCTGCAGAAACATGTAAAAAGTGCTTTAGTATTGTAACTGTTCTTATGCCAAGCGATCCAACGCCCATCAGGTCTAGCTCACTATGTACAACTGCAACATACATTAATAGTCACTATTACACATGCCCAGTCAGTTTTATTCTCCAGGTCAATTTATCCATTTGCATGTTGTATGTACAGTTATTCTACCAAGGGGAACATTAGAGAACGTCACAGAGTAACTATGAAAAGCATTTACAAAACGACTTCTGGTACACAGGTATGGGGCAGTGGGAAGGGAGAGTAGGGCAGGATGGGGAACCAGGTAGGAATGATGGGATTTGAACAGAACTCAGAAGGGACAGTTAACTTTTAATACAATTTTTATCAGTAAACTACACCACCTCAGGAAAACAAGAAAGATAAAAAAATGTGTTCTATATTTAGACAAGTTATCCACTGCTGAAGGATGAAAGCCTGAGTCAGCTACCTCAGGGTACCAAGCAGATCTTTGCAGCAGGCGCATTAACTCGCAGATGTAAACATGCAACCTGCAGGCAAATTTCACTGATCACCTGATTTGCTACAGGGATTAGAACCTGCGTAGTTTTACAGACCACAGCACATATTTCCATGATCTACAAGGAGTTACCGCGGAAGAAGCCTTCACCAGCTAGCAACATAACTCAAAAACGTTAAGATGTGCACTTGGAGGTTTATGCACTATGCAAATAAGCACACATGAAAAATAAACAAGCAGCAGACGCTTAATATGCCAAAGTGTTCCTGTCTTTTAGAAGCTCTCTCGGACCTTAAGTTAAAGGATCCTCGCAGGAAGTGAGAAACGTGAAGGCCCCATAATCAAATGCAAGCATTATAGACAAACGGGCAGACGGAATTATTAGGCACTATTAAGCATTGCGTTTGTACTGGTGATTACAGTACTGTGGAGAAACCTTATCTTATATCTTTACAGCACCGTATGACATCCGACCTCAAAGAATTTCAAATATAAAACGTAATGATTGTCGGCACATGCAAGTCTCCAAAGAAGGTTTTTCTAGAAAATGTAAACTGCTGCCGAAGAAGAGGGCTGCAGAGCGTCCCGTTCCCTCCAATATTTAATGCTTGAAGTAGTGAGAGACTCTCATCAACCACCCCTAATACTCCAGGCGTGTAAATGTACACAACGATATTCTGTAGCATGCAGAGAGAGGCAGACAAAATGTTGATCCTCCCTGCTGAGCCTCGAACCGGGTTCCCCAGCTTCGTGGTCCACCGCTCTAGCCGTTATGCCACACCCGCTCCCGTAACTAAGGCTTTAATGCTGATTGTGTATTTTAAAACGTTCTGTAAGGGCAAGAAAGTACTCGGCCAAGAACATTGAAACAGCAGGATGAGTTATGTAATGCACATAGGCACTTTAGCAAAATGTCAGATTTTAATTGTATGCCCAGCCTTTACTCCCATGCAATATATTCAGGCGGTCGAAATGTCTCCTATTGCACATTCTTTTGTCTCCTTTGCAGAAGAAAGCTTCCTATTGTTTTCAGGTTTAAATAAGGTTTAATAGGTCGTACAATTGATTGTGAAGTATTAGGTGTTGCTAAGGATTAGGAACTAACTATTTTTATAATGCACAATGGCACTTTAGTTATGTAGGAATGCGAAATCAAGAATGAAAGGTCTGAATATATTGTGTTAAGGCCAGTCAGGATCATGTGCATTCAAAGTAATCTGTTCTATCTGATAAATGTAGTTGAGATCGGTTTTCTTTGCCACAAATTTTATGGTTTTATATAACTAAACAATAAACTTAAACTTGAAACTTGGGTGCATGCTATATAAAAAACACACGCGTGTGGTTTGATAGATAATGTTCGACATATAACAGCGGCGGCCATGTATAAAGTGCACATGATAAATTGACACCTCGGTTCGCTCGTAGAATTAAAATGTTAACCTGAAAGTCTTTATCTCGTTTTTACAAGACTTTTGCTGTGTATTTTACATGCATAACCTTTTATGACTCGGCTCGTGTTTTGGCTTATAGAGTCAAGCCAGCCCCCTGGCTCTGCCTCTGCTTTCTCTGTGAACTTTCTGTCTTGTCCACTCGTATGTGTCCTGAGAGAAGCTTGTACCGTGGACAGCTGAGCCTGCACCTGTTCAGTGTGCCTGAGGGAAGCTTGCTTGATGTTTGCAATAGGTGGGCCTATCTGCACGTAAAGCAAGCTCCTTCTGCCTAACCTTTTCCAAGGGTGGGAAGCTTGCACCTCTTCGCTGTACCTGTTCTTTGAGCGCTGGTGACGTGTGATAAAATCTTCAGAGTTCCGACTTTACAACAGTCCGGACTAGTGTTAACTTTGACAATGGTTGTCATCAATTTACATACGTTATAAGGAAGTGCCATTTCTAAGTGATTCAAATGTTCACAGAATACACCCAGTGCCTTCCGTGATAATCTTACAGAGCAGTCCTGAATCACACAGTGCACTCATGTGAAAGTGAAGCCAGATGCCCATGGACACACGGACAGCGGGAGGGGGGTGGGCACACGGACAGTGGGAGGCGGGGCGGGCAGGCACACGGACAGCGGGAGGGGGGCGGGCAGGCACACGGACAGCGGGAGAGGGGCGGGCAGGCACACAGACAGCCGGGAGGGGGGGTGGGCTCACGGACAGCCGGGAGGGGGGGTGGGCTCACGGACAGCCGGGAGGGGGGGGCGGGAACGGGAGTAAAATATGCTGCTTACCTGCTAGCCGATGCCAGGCAGACGTCCCTCGTTGCGGTGCCTTCCAGGACAAATGACCAAAACAAACCTTCCCCCCCCCCTCAAAAAAAACACCGTCCAACGCCGCGATGACGATCAGAAAAGGGTGGAGAGGGAAGAAATCGCGGGAACGCCCACGAATCTGGTCCGGCCATGACGGACAGATCTCTGTTCCAATGGCTAGCCTCCATTTATGGAGCTAGCCAATGGAACAGAGGGCGGTTTTCCAAGCCACATAGTTATTCTCATTAGGTTTTCGCCTGCGCGAAAAGCTGCGCAGTGCGCAGCTTTCACTTAGGCGAAACCTAAAAAAATGCGTATTAAATTACACAATTGGATTTCAGGCCAGGCCTAATATTCCACCAGCGGATTCTCTGGAGCATCCCTGAGCAGGGTGCTACGAAGAAGGGGGGGCCACTTAAAAAAAACTCTGCACAAAGGGACTTAAAGGTAAGTCTGAGGGGTCCCACTCGAGGGGAGCAGCTGGCAAGGGCCTCAGGACCACGGGAGCACAGCTGGATCGTCGTTACCAAGTCCAGTAGAGCAGGTGCAGAGAAGATAGGTCAGCTGGGCGGTGTGCATCAAGATGTCCTTGTGGGCGAGGGCAGGCAGCTTGGATAGGCAATTCCGGGATAGCTGGGCAACTCATGAAGTGAGATTCGACATCCCTTGACGGATGCTTGCTTCCTGAATGCTGTAGGGGGTACGTTACCCCAGGCATTGATGCAGCATGGCTTCAGTAGATCTTAGTGTCTTTAAACTTGGTGTGAAGACAGATGTGTTCCGGGGAGGAGCCAAGATGGCGATGTGAACGGACGTGAAGTCTCTCGGCTCCCCGATCCTTTGTTCCTCTCACCGAAATCCTGACCTTATCCTGCCACGGAACGCTAGCGAGGGGACGGGGACAGTGTGCTGAATTGACTGGTGCTCTCCCGACGTTCCTGCCTGCCTGGAACCCACTGTACGGCCGAGTGAACTGCGGAGCTCATTTCTACCCCTGAGACCGAGACCCAGGCGGGGACGCTGGCATGGCGGCTGCCGGAGCTACCGTGGTTATGGAGGCGGAGTGAACCTAGCGCCCTGACTGGCGCCTCTACCTGCTACTATCTGCGCCTGCCCTTCACTTATGCATGGTGTGCCTGCCGACCGGGAGCTTCCACGGGCGCCTCCGCTGCCGAGATCTACAAGCGAGGTACGCAGCGTCACCCCCATGATAGCGGACATTTAAACACCGCAGCTCCCCCTCAAACCTGCTCCCGACCCGTTGTGACCATCGTGGGGCTTCCATTACGGGTCGCCCACTGCTTGTGTGTCTGCGCTAGGACAACGACCTGTATCCCTGTGTTCTCGGTGGCACTCGCACCCACGCGCCCCTGTGCTTCCCCCGGCGGGGCTGCTGCGATGGCTGATCTGGCTGCATTTACTGCCAACGCTGCCTCGGATACGACCTGGACTGTGCTGAGGTCCCCTGGACACTGTCCTGTCTGGGGAACCGCGCCTGTCATCGAGGTGAGGATGAAACCTCCGGCGGCCCCAACTTATGGCTCCATTCTCGATGCAATTCATGACTTGTGGGCAGAGATGCGTGTGGACTTTCTATCGCTGAACGAGAGGCTTGAGGCTGCTACGCCCGGGGTGAACTGCACATCGCCGATCTGCCTCTCTCACTGGGATGCTTTGTCTGTCATTACTCCTGCCCAGGCTACATTGTTGCCAAACAAGTGCTCTACCATGCAAATAAGCACACATGAAAAATAAACAAGCAGCAGACGCTTAATATGCTCCTCGGCAGTGTTGGCGGACGCGATTTGATGCCCGTTTACTTCACCGGCGCTACAATGTTTCCGCCTCCACCAGTGCTCATAGTTTCCTTCGAGGCTTTACTACCTTTGGTGATGGCGCCACAGACACAGCAACTAGTTAGTCTGCTTGCCCCAGGCATTGCTAGTTAGTCTGCTTGCCCGTGCTCATTTGGCCCTGCTGCTGACATTCATTCTTTCGCTGACCAGGGAGCAACTACTGGCGCTGTCTAGCGGGGTACATGGAACTGGTCGAGGACGGACCCATCCATTTTGTTTTGGAACAACATCTCCCTGCCGAGGGCGGCCATCTTGTCCTTTTGTTCAGCCCGTGAGGGCTGCCCTGCGAGGGTTTTGGCTGTGGGGGCGAATACGTACTGGCCAGGGTTAGCGGACTTTTGGTGGACTGTGTCTTCCTGGCTGACTAAATCTCAGATTGAAACGGTTCTCTACATTGTGGGAGTGTAACTCTCCTTGCGTTGTACAAGGTTCGCAGCTCATTGTTCTTGTTGGTACACATGGGGATGGGATGAATAGACTTATTAGGCGGGTGGGACCTCGGGACGGGACACCCTTTATGTGCGTGCTACTATGATACGTGTGATCTCTCCCTATTTATTTCGTACTGCATATTTTATACTCCTCAGGTGGTAAATAGGGTGGGAGTTGCTGCATGGATGGGGTGTCTGAGAGACTTGGTGTTTGGTGGGCTCCTCCCCTCATTTCTTCTTTATTGGGAGTTATAGATTAGGGTTTTCTGTTCTTCTCCCTATATTTCAGAAGTTACATTTTTTCTTTCTTTCTCTTTCTTAGGGTTTTCACTTTCTCTTTCTCCTTTGTCTATATTTCGGGTTCTTTAGCGAGCGACAGACACACTGCGGGGGGTACGATATTATTATTTCTCTGCGCTTTTCTTACCTAATTTCTGCTCTGGGTCCGGGATAGGGACGAATAGGGAGTGGGCTGCTCTGTACATGGCGTGGAATTGCTAAACTGACGACCTTGTTGTTTTACTCGTACCCGCCATACTGCCTGGAATGGCTTTCACGTTTGGCTTCATGTGATGCTCTTGCCTGCTCATGCTGTGAAGTAACTGTACGGACTCAGTTCTCCTTGATTTCTACTCTTCACTGTTTTATATTTTAAGATAAAAAAAACTTTAAAATTAACCTTCAATGCTCCTGTTTCTCGGCGACACGAATCTGTCTGGTATACTGTTAATTGATTGCTGCCCTTAACCTGGTGCCGCTGAGGAATTGTATTGTTCGCTCTTGTGCTCAAACGTACCGTGGCCGGCCTGACGGTTGTGGGCCCGTATTTGTTATATTTTCATGCACAATAAAGGTTTACAAAAAAAAAAAAAAAGACAGATGTGTTCCTCCAGAGCAGATGTTCCACTTTTGGGTTGGCTGTTGGATCGGAGTCGCCTTGAGCAGCTAGTCGTCAAACCGGACTTCAGGGGGTTTGGTTCCTGTGGACTGCAGGGAAGTAGTACCTATACTCCAAGGGAGTTCTTTGGCGATTTGTAGAAGGCTGGAGAGGCTTCAAAGTGTAAGGACAAGACTTCACACCACAATTGTTGAGTTCTTCAGGCAGCAGGTAGCGTTTTAGACCAATGTTCTGCAGCAGGGCGTCAGTCTTTGGGTCAGCAGCTTTTCTTTGTCCTTCTCTTCTTTATGTCCGTCAAATCTAAGTTCAGGATCCAGGGATGCCATATAAATACTGGATTTAGGGGTGTTATAAGGGGAAACAGGTAGTAGCTTATTGGCTACCTACCTTTAGGGTGTTTCACCCTCTAAGTGACCACTTCCTGTGGGAATAGGCACTACCCAGACCCAAACTGGTTAATTCACTCACAAACCAAGATGGAGGGAAATGAAAAGTGGGCTCCACATCACCTGCTCCACCTTAGATGTGGTGCTTGCTGAAGGGGGACCCACCTTCTAATTCAACTATTTTTCCAGCCTGTCCTCACGCTGAATGTGGAGCAGGAAAGGAGGGTTGGCATCCTCCACTAACTGGCGCTGCCTGGGTCGCATTTCAAAGGCGGCATCGCCTTTGAAGCTTATCGCCCTGGAAGACCATCCTGGCCTGGAGGAGTTGTGAAGCACCTCCGTCCACAGCATCCTTTTATTCTGTCCTCAGAGAGCAGGCTCTCACCCCATGAGGTCAGAAACATGTCTGGTGGTGGCTTCTAATTCAACTATTTTTCCAGCCTGTCCTCACGCTGAATGTGGAGCAGGAAAGGAGGGTTGGCATCCTCCACTAACTGGCGCTGCCTGGGTCGCATTTCAAAGGCGGCATCGCCTTTGAAGCTTATCGCCCTGGAAGACCATCCTGGCCTGGAGGAGTTGTGAAGCACCTCCGTCCACAGCATCCTTTTATTCTGTCCTCAGAGAGCAGGCTCTCACCCCATGAGGTCAGAAACATGTCTGGTGGTGGCAGGATGTCCAAGTCTAGTCAGAGACCTCACCAGTGCTTGGTAGGTTTTCAGGCGTCCCTAGTCTAAAGGTTCTCCTGTGTGCATTTATCAATAAATCCAACACTGGCATCAATGAGAATTTATTAAGATGACATGTTTGTTACCAAACATCTTAGGGTACAACATGGAACTAGGAAACTCAAAATGACAAGTATCCAGCCCATGCACTCTTCATGGCTTCCCTGTGCACTTACAATATCCAAGAATAAACTTGATATTGTCGGGTCATATGTGCTCATGCAGATATGTCCACACATGGGATATAGTGCACCCTGCCTTAGAGCTATAATGTAGACCAATACAGTAATGGAGTTTTTAAATATTTGCAGTAACCCCTGAAGAAGAGCTTGCATAACTCGAAATGCATTGGGTTTTTAATAAAGGATTACTGCTATGAACAATCATGCATGTCCATTGTGTTTGTGACAGAGGCCTGGATGGGCACATCGTGAGCATAGAAGTTGGGAGACAGCATGATTCCTTACATGTGGATGAAAAACAGATAAGAAGGTTAAAGCAATGGAAAAATGTAGTAAAATAAGAAAAACTGATGAAATGTTGCTGAATATTGGAGATATACCAAAAATTTGCTGTGCGGCTGGGGCGGGGTGGGGTGAAACGTTGCCCCACATAGTTTGGTAATTTCGTTTATGTGCCATTGGGGAAGGCACACGCAAAGCATGCACGCACTTTTCGAAGATTTTGATAAAAGGAGACGAACAGCGCAAAAGGGAGTGAATCCCGTCATTACCTGATGTATTCTAGGCACCAGGGGTACCATTTACTAGGGAATTACAGAGGTTGCTGAAGTTGTGCCAATTGTGGTACTGTTTTAGGGAAAGAACACTGGTAACTGGGAACCCTGGTTAGCAAGGGACCAGTATACCTCAGTCAAAGTTGTATCAAAAGCCAGGTACAAATTGGTGGGATGCTGCAACAAGAGCCCAGTTTCCCACATACCACTTAAGTGCCCAAAACATTCCCTTTTCTACCAAACCTGGGGTGGGTGATCGTGTGATTCCCAACCAATTCCGCAGGCTAGAATTAATCATAGCTGCCCATGAGGGTATAGCATTTGCCCATGCTGGTGTGGCAGCCACAATTTCCCTATTGCGAAAACGCTATTAGGAGGCATGGTCTGTACAAGCATACCAAACAGTATGTCCTTAGTTGTGACATCTGCCAATAAATAAAGAGCTCCTCCATTGCACGCTCACCGCAGACACCCCTCCTCCTTTCTATCACACCTCTCTAATGTGAGGATCTAGACCATTGCGGTCCTCTAAATCAAACGGCGCTTTTCCGTTTATTCTGCATGCAGGTGATACGTGCTCCAGATTCCTATGGTTGTGGCCATAATGATCAGCTGTTGCTCGCACTATTATTAAAGATTTACAAGTCTTCATATGCACATATGCAGTAGCAGCATGCCACTTGGACCAGGGCCATGCTTTGTTTTTAAGGCCTACAGAGATACTATGGGAACCCTGGGTGTGGCTGTGCAGCACTCTTCTCCATATCATCCTGAGGGAAATTTGATAATGGAGAGGAAAAACAGTGCTTTAAAGCAATCTTTAACAGCTAGAGTATTCGGTTTAGGTCGTAGTTGGATCCATCACATGTATGGTGTTCAGAAAGCATTAAATAGTCTGCCTAGACGGTCTTTGGGTGGCTGGACTCTGTGCGAGGTCTTATTTGGCATCCAGATCTGGACTGGCTTAGAGCAGTGGCGGCAGATACACCTTTTGACATCAATGAAAGTTTCGCTGTCTTCCAGGAATTACAAGACTTCCAGGATGAGCGTTTTACTTACCTTTCCAAAAAGCCTGCCACTGATTGAGTGAAGAGCAACCAGCGCCTTCCGGATGGATTCCAAAAGAAGGAATTTGGTCAATTACTGTACACCGGTGCCAGTCCTTGGCATTCAAGGTACAAGAGCTGTGATTTTGTCACTGCTTGCTGGTTGTAAAGAAAAAATATTTGTCTCCACTGATCAAGTTAAATTACATCATGTGGTCCATTCTACACAGTAGGCCATGAGGATTCATGGGTAGTTCCCTTATCCCTCTCACTACCCTACAGGAACTTCCTCTACATGTTTTAAAGTACCACCAATGTTGTTTCCGCCTGCTGGGGACGGTAGTGAATGAACTATTGTTCATTCCAGTTACCGCTACACATACAATGTGAGCATACAGCTTGCTTCTGCTACTTCTAACAACACAGTTATGATGAACCTCCTTTGACGATGTGTACCAGTTCTCTTCTACTTACTACAGCTCCTGTTTTTCAACAGACTGCTTCCGGCTACTTTGTCGAGTACTTTTTCTGACTCTTCTCACGCTTCACTACATGGTGTATTTGACTTTCTTCTTTGGTTAAAACACACTTATCTGATTCCTCTATGGCATTACAGTTGGATGCCATCTCACTACTTTTTCTGCTACTTTGGATTGGATTTGTAGTTGTTTTCTTTTTGCTAATAAATGGACACTATCTCCCAGAACGCTCTGATGCAGAACTGGTAGTAGAGGTACCGAAACCTCATTCGTCTACTCAAAAAGTGCAAACAGACTTGTCCCTTGTGAACATTTCTGCCTTTCCCGTACATGACGGAACTGTTTGGGATAAGGTCCCATGTGAAATTTTTTGTGCCACAAACACAATAGATACCCAATATCTTTGAGGTCGCAATGGGTGATGTGATCACCCCTGGATTTGTTTCTGATGATTGGGATGTAAGAACTGTGAACTCAATGCTCTCAGAGCTTGAATATTATACTGTATTTGAAAGTGAGTATTTGTGCCTAAATTCTGCTAATTATGGAGCAATGTATTGTCACCATTACTATGCACATAATTATTTATACAGAACTAGTATTCCATGTACAGTTTTTAATTATACACAATGGGAACACTTGCCAACTCCCCCCGGGTGGGTAGTTCCAAAACATACATTGCCAAATTTGCATATTTTTCTGGCCATAATCCTTTAGATCCTGTTTCCTTTTATTTTACATTCACCCCTTCATAGGCTAAGAAAAATATGCTCACAGACATTAACTTGATTAATTCGGGCTCATTTATTTCTTGACCCCTGACCCCACCAGGTAGGTCGCTCCCCCTCAGCACAGCACCGCCTTTACCTCCCTGCCCCAGCTGCCGCTGCCAAGGACGTTTGAGGCCCTCCACCACCCGCAGGCTGCCACCTGCACCTCATACCTGGTGGCCAGTGGTAGGCGTAGGTAGGTTTGTTCATCCTCCGCTTTATAGCTTTTATTGTATTGCCTGTATTTTCATTGTTGTGTCTGTGACTGCTGTTGTCTGTATTCTCCCACTGCCTGTACATGGTCCGTGCCCCTCTGCCTTCCCTCTGTTCCCCTCGCTGTCCCCGTGCTCTCTCTGCCCGGTTTTCCCTTCTGTTCCCCTCGCTGCTCCCATGCCTCTCTGCCCGTTCTGCCCTCTGTTCCACTTGTTTTTGTGCCTCTCTGCCCTCTATTCCACTTGTTTTTGTGTGCCTTTCTGCCCTCTGTGTCCTCTTTTTTTGTGCCCTTCTGCCCTCTGTGCTACTCGTTTTTTCCCCCTCGTTTTTTGTGCCTTTCTGCCCTCTGTTACACTCGTATTTCCCTCGTTTTTTTGTGCCTTTCTGCCCTCTGTTTCACTCATTTTACCCTCGTTTTTTGTGCCTTTCTTCCCTGTTCCACTCGTTTTTCCCTCGTTTTTTGTGCCCTTCTGCCCTCCGTTCCACACATTTTTTGTGCCCTTCTGTCCTCTGTGCCACTCGCCTTTCCCTCGTTTTTTGTGCCCTTCTGCCCTCTGTTCCACTCGTTTTTTCCTCGTTTTTTGTGCCTTTCATCCCTGTTCCACTCGTTTTTTCCTCGTTTTTTGTGCCCTTCTGCCCTCCGTTCCACACTTTTTTTTGTGCCCTTCTGTCCTCTGCTCATTAAAGAGGGACAAGGGGAACCCATTAAGTGGCTCGGGACCATGGGTATCAAGTATTTATCAAAACAACAAGCAGTCCTGAGCATACAAGAATAAGGGAGAGCACAGATAATGTATATAGACCACAGTGGACTTCTATATAGTTCAGAGTTCCTTGGCCAGCCGGGCAAGGAATATTTAATGATTTGATAGATTATTTAATCTCAAAATGCAACACATAACCCGAAACATTGGGGTTATAGTAGGGCACAGTCCTGTGCCATACAGAGGGGGAAGTGAGAAAGTAAAAGTAAGTGAAAGGAAATATCAGGCAAACAGAGTGAGCTTGCAGGTCACTGATATTAATTTACATTGACAGTGTATCCTGGAGTTACTCATACAAACAATAATATAGTGGAGTTACATGTATGAATTACTCTAAAAGGAGTCGACGTTTCGATCCCAAGCTCGGTTATAACGGGATCATCTTCAGGACAAGAGAATAATTTTGCCTGAACAAAGTTTTTTAACAACACCTGTTTTGGAAGACAGCAAGAGGGAGGAAAACAGAGATATATATACAATCGTTATTTGTAGAGTCAGCACTTACATTGTAACTACGGTATTCGGAATCGCAGTGTCAGGTGTTGCCATGAGGCGTGGGTATTCAGTGCAAGGCCTCTCATACTCATGCATGCTTTAGTGAAATCCTTTTATCAACGATCGATTTTTGGCGATTGGTGATAGTGAACTCTGGGATAACTAGGGTACGTGAGAGTTATTTGAGAACTTAGGTCAGCCGTGGAGATGGTGAGGCTTGTGGCCGTGATAGGAATATGGTGGTTACGGGAGCATGATGAATCCTATGCCGTTCAATTGGTGCGTCTAGCGCAAGGTGATTGATGGGCAATGGGACCTACCAAGTTGGTAACATGAAGTAGAGTTTTCTTCAAGTGGAATGGTCCGGTTGGTGTCAACAACGCGTGTCGCTCTGTTGGCAATAAGGTATATTTTAAGATATCATGCTGTCCATGAGGAGGGAAAGAATAGTTGCTAGGGTTGTCCTATTTACCTTCAGTGAGGAATCGTTTCTTTTTGGCGAGGATGATTGGTAATTCTATATACGCGCCGGGATTGGTATTCAGTCAAGGCGTGTAAGTGGTCTGAAATAAACATTGGCATGACTACGGGCAATCATAGGTGTCAAAACGCTTTTAATGTGTGGGTTTAGTTGGAAGTTAAACATTACCATCTGAGTTGCGTGGGGTTTGTATCTAATGCATCAGAGTCGAAGCATAGCATGCACTCAGCCGGGGTCTCTTATGTGTCGCTGCCAAAGGAAATAAGACAGTTTTAAGGTGGTGGGTCTTTTGGTGATGAGAAATAATTTTATGAAACCTCGGGCGGTATTACCATGCCTTAAAGGTATGCGTCCTCGGGGGAGGGATGGGTAGTATTGTAAAGGTTCCAGGAGTCCAGGATGTGTACTCGGACCGCTATTAAGGGAAATTGGACATAAGGGTTATATGCTGAAAGTATTCAAGAGAAGAAATTTTTGGTAGTCAGTCAGCATTTTACCAGGAGGCTGTAGTTTCAATATGCACCGGAGGATTTCGTTCGTGCACCTCAGGATTTTGTTCTGCCTGGTGGGCAAGCAGATATATGGCCAAGGTCTGTGGGGAAGGGAACAAGAGGTTTAGTCTATGGCCGGCAGGTGATAGAAGCGCTGGAATAAAGCCCTACTTTACCGGTTAAGTCTTAGGCGGGATAGCCGTCGTCCGGCGATTTGAATAACGCCGGTTTGGCGGGGCGGCCAAAAGAATGGCTGGTCCGCTGCGGGGCAAAATAACAAGAATTACAAGGGTTTGCGTATTAGGGTAGGCATAATGTTGTATCTAGGGACAGTGGTCCGGTGAGCTTACCGGGTGGAGAGGTCGATGCTCTTCAGACGCCGTTCACAGGAGCGGTCTCACGATGGAGCGCTTCCGTGTTGTGAACCATTTCCTAGTTATTAGTTAAAACAAGGGTCACGTGACGGGGGGATGAAGCGATCCGCTTTGATTTCATCTGGTTATTGGTTTAACCACGGGTCATGTGACAGGGGGATGCCGTGGTCCGTGTAGGCTTCGTTTTTCGGGGGAGCGGCCATTTTGAGCTGGGAAAAGCCCTTCTAAATGTGGGGATTTCTGAAGATGATTAAAAATGCGAGATATTCAGGTTTTGGTTGTGGGAACGAACCGCCTACGCTCAGGGGGGTTTTTGGGAGTGACAGTGAGAAGGGTGAAATTAATTAAAATTGGAGTGCCATCAATGTGCTCGTTTTGTGAACAACTGTGTTTCGGTGCATAGATTTAAGTGACATTGATACGGAGAATACTTTAAAAATGCATTGAGGTTCAACACAGAACGATTAAAACCTTCAAAACATGTTTTTAGCGGCAAAACAAACTTTCAGAATGCCGCAGATTTAGGACCAAAGTTTGTGGTTTGGGACAACTGATAGACACTGTAAGGGTGTTTACAGCAGGGTTGTCCAGTCCTCACTTCTGTTGAGCCCTGTGTGGATAGTATCGAATTGGATAATTGTCTTAAGTTCTTCTCGGTTGAGGAGTTGGGCCAAGTTGCCTCCTCTTTGCGGAAGTTTCACTGTTTTTAGCACCGTCCACTTGATATCGTCCGCAGTGTGTTTAAGTTCTGCAAAATGTTCAACGAGGGGTGCGTTGAGAGTTCCACAACGTATCCGGCTTCTGTGCTGGCCAATGCAGGTCTTTACTTTCTGGGTAGTTTGGCCAACGTACATTTTCAAACAAGGGCACAGGATAGCATAAATGACATTCTGACTGTTGAAATTGGTGAAGCTTTTCATTGTCACTGTGACACCATTATGGCTGAAATTTCGTGCCTCAATCGTGAATTCACACACTGCGCAACAACCACACTTAACGTGCCCCAGGATAGGAGGTAGGCCCCAGTTGGTCTCAATTGTGGTCAATGGAGTAGGGGCTGGTAATGCTGCTCTTACTAGGTGGTCCCTTAAATGTTTGCTTTTCTTAAAAGCAAATAGCGGCCTCTCTAGATGTATTAGGCCTGCATTTAGTGTGGGCCAGTGCTTGAGAATGGACTTCCGGATTTTATTGGAGACAGGGGAAAAAGTGGTTACACACGCTATGCGTTCAGATTTGTCCCTTAGCTTAGGTGTCAAAAGGGCTTCGCGGGGGCAGTACCAGGCCCTTTTGGAGGCTGTTTTAATTAATCTTCTCGGGTAGCCGCGTGCTTTTAGTTTGTTTGAGAGCACGTCTGCTTCCCTGAAGTAGTCTGCTTTAACTGAGCAATTTCTCCTGATTCTCAGGAACTGGGAATATGGTAAGGAGTCTTTTAGTGCCCTGGGATGGTTGCTGTGGTAGCTCAAAAGTGTGTTGCGTTCCGTGGGCTTTCTATAAAGACGTGTCAGTAGCTCATTGTCATGATGGAAAATGGTCAGATCTAGGAAAGCTATCTGATTTTTGTCATAGGCCAGAGTGAAGTTCAAGTCGGCACAGTTGTTGTTCAGCCAATGATTAAAGGAGTGTAATGTGGGGATGTCCTGATTCCAAATAAGGAAAATGTCGTCTATATAACAACGCCACAAGCAAATGCCTGCAAAACAGGGATTGCTTTCTGTTAAGATGTTGCCAGTTTCGAGGGCATCCATGAATAGAATTGCCAGGTTGGGGGCATAAATAGCCCCCATAGATGTCCCCTTTATTTGCTGGTAATAGGTGTTATCAAACACAAAATAGTTCCTGGTGAGACATAGTTCAAGGAGCTGTAAAATGAAGATGGGGGGGACCCTATGGGGACGAGGTCGGGAGTCTAGAATTTTCTGAATGACCAGTAGAGCCGCTGTCTGTGGGATGTTTGTGTAAAGCGACTTTACGTCCATTGTGCACTGGGTGTGGATTGTTGGGTCAAAAGGGTAATGTTCCACTAAATTGACCATCTCCATACTATCCCTCACATAACAGATTGTGGATGGTACAAATCCTTTAATGAAGAAATCAACATAGGACGCCAAGGGCTCTAAAATGGAGCCGCATGCAGAAACTATGGGTCTGCCTGGGGGAGTGTTGATGTTCTTGTGAACCTTTGGAAGGGTATAAATAACTGGTTGGCGTGGACTTTTTACATTAAGGAATAGGTGTTCTTTCTTGCTCAAGAAACCCTGAGAGACTGCATCTGTTGTGATCTTTAGTATAGTCTCTTGTATATTTTTGGTGGGATTCCCTGGTAGTCTCGGATAGTGATTTGTGTTCCCTAGCTGGCGTAAGATCTCTAGTTTATAAGAGTCAACATCCTGGAGGACAATTCCTCCACCTTTGTCGGCACTTTTTATGACAAGAAGGGGGTTATTCTTTAATGAATCAATGGCGTCTTTTTCTGCCCGTGGGATATTATAAGGAACATACAGTTTTTTCTTTTCAATGGCACAGAGGTCTTTATGTACCAGTTTTTCAAAGGTTCTGACCTCCGAGGGGACCATGCTGGCAGATGGGAGGAATGTGGAAGGTGGTCGAAATGGGGTATTAGCATTAGTCACGGGGGGAGGATGTAGTTGAAAGAAGGCTTTCAGACGGATTAGTCTGAAGAACCTGAGAAGTTCGGTTTGTAACTCCATAAAGTTGGGGCGAATGGTAGGTACAAAGGAAAGGCCTTTCTTTAATAAGGCTATTTCAGGGTCCTGCAGTGAATGTTGGGATAAATTGAAAATTGGTATTAGTTCCGATGTAGTGGTGGAGGATAGTGAGGAATTAGTGGTACCAGTGTAGCTTACCACTGATAAAAATTGTTCCTGGTCTTGCACTCCCCCAGGGCGTTGAACCATCGTTGCGGTTTCTTGACGCGACCTCTTTGGGGAGTGTTGGGACCATTCCACTTGAAGAAAACTCTACTTCATGTTACCAACTTGGTAGGTCCCATTGTCCATCAATCACCTTGCGCTAGACGCACCAATTGAACGGCATAGGTTTCATCATGCCCCCGTAACCACCATATTCCTATCACGGCCACAAGCCTCACCATCTCCACGGCTGACCTAAGTTCTTAAATCACTCTCACGTACCCTAGTTATCCGAGAGTTCACTATCACCAATCGTCAAAAATCGATCGTTGATAAAAGGATTTCACTAAAGCATGCATGAGTATGAGAGGCCTTGCACTGAATACCCACGCCTCATGGCAACACCTGACACTGCGATTCCGAATACCGTAGTTACAATGTAAGTGCTGACTCTACAAATAACGATTGTATATATATATATATATCTGTTTTCCTCCCTCTTGCTTTCTTCCAAAACAGGTGTTGTTAAAAAACTTTGTTCAGGCAAAATTATTCTCTTGTCCTGAAGATGATCCCGTTATAACCGAGCTTGGGATCGAAACGTCGACTCCTTTTAGAGTAATTCATACATGTAACTCCACTATATTATTGTTTGTATGAGTAACTCCAGGATACACTGTCAATGTAAATTAATATCAGTGACCTGCAAGCTCACTCTGTTTGCCTGATATTTCCTTTCACTTACTTTTACTTTCTCACTTCCCCCTCTGTATGGCACAGGACTGTGCCCTACTATAACCCCAATGTTTCAGGTTATGTGTTGCATTTTGAGATTAAATAATCTATCAAATCATTAAATATTCCTTGTCCGGCTGGCCAAGGAACTCTGAACTATATAGAAGTCCACTGTGGTCTATATACATTATCTGTGCTCTCCCTTATTCTTGTACGCTCAGGACCGCTTGTTGTTTTGATAAAAACTTCTGTCCTCTGTGCCACTCATTTTTCCCTCGTTTTTTGTGCCTTTCTGCCCTCTGTTCCACTCGTTTTTCCCTCGTTTTTTGTGCCTTTCTTCCCTGTGCCACTCGTTTTTTCCTTTTTTCTGTGCCCCTTTTGCATACTGATCCACTCGTTTTTTTGTGCCCTTTTGCCTTCTGTGCCACTCAATTTACCCTCGATTTTTGTGCCCCTTTTTCCTCCTGTTACCTTCATTGTCCCTCACCGCCTTTGCCGCTGCGTATCGCCCCCCTGACTGCCCACTGCCCATTCGCTACCCCGCCACCCAGCTGCTCCGCCCTCCCACCTCCCCATATATGCCTAAGGCGAGCCCGTCTGCGCCAGTCCGCGCCTGGACCACGCCCAGTGCCAGAACCCCTGGCCACCGCACCCACCACTACGATGCCAGCACTCTGCACACTCAACTCCGGACAGAGCCACACCTGCTTCAAGGCCGCCCCGAAACGCACACACAGCCCCTTCACCTGATGGAACGGCAGCTACACCAGCCTCAGAGCCGACGAACCACCCACCAAGAAAGTCCCCAACCACCTCCGGTGCATACTACTGAACACCCACTCCGCACGCAAGCATGCCGTTGAGCTCTGGGACCTGCTTGACACAACATCCCTGGACGTCGCCTTCCTGACAGAGATCTGGTTTAACGACTCCTCCACACCAGACATCACCATAGCCATCCCAAACAGCTACAAGATCACCCGCAGAGACCGCACCAACGGAGCCGGAGGAGGAATCGCCATCGTCCACAAGAACAGCATCAGGGTCTCGACATGACCGACGACACACTCAGCACCGCCGAACACATGCATTTCCAGATCCACACAGACCCTAATTCCACCCTAAGAGGCACCCTTGTCTACTGACCCCCCCGGACACCGCCCCCAGTTCAGCGACTCCATCGCCAAATTGATCAGCACGCACGCCCTGACCTCCACCGACTACATCCTCCTCGGAGACCTGAACTTTCATATTGAGGACAACAACGACAACAACTCCACAACCCTGATCGATAACCTGGCCAACCTCGGACTGAAGCAACTCCTCACAACGCCCATCCAATCCGCCGGCCACACACTCGAGCCAGTCTTCTCCTCAAGCCCATACGTATCCTTCAGCCATACCACCGAACCCCTCTGGACCAAACACCGCTGCACCCACTTCGCCTTCCAGAAACCCACCACACACCACCGCACCCAACAGTTTCCCCGCCACTGCTAGACCAACTACATGCAAACCTCGCTCTCAGCCCACCCACCAAACCCTCCAACACCGATGACGCTGCCCACAACCTCAGACTCCTGATCAAGGACTGCGCCAACACCCTCGCCCCGCTGAAGAAACCCCCCCCCTCCACAGAGACACCAGTAAGAGGGCCAGCTGGTTCACCCCAGAACTCCTAGCCTCCAAGCAAGCCTGCCGGAAACTAGAGAAGAAATGACACAGTGAACAAACTCCGGACAGTCACGCAGCACACAAGGACACCATCCGCAACCACCACCACCTCATCAGGGCGGCAATGAGGACCTCCTTCAAAGACCGCCTTGACAACAACGCACACAATAGCAAGGAGCTCTTCAACATCGTGAAAGAACTCTCCAACCCCAGCTCAAACACCAACAACATCCCGCCGTTGCAAGCCCTGTGAGACTCCCTCGCCACCTTTTCCACCGCAAGATAGCAAACATCCACGACAGCTTCAACACCCAGACAGCCCCAACAGACAGCAACACAACAGACCCTCCGTACACCAACGAGCACGACCCCCTGTTAGCCTGTGGCAGCGTGAGCATCGATGACACCATCAAGACCATGTGCTCAATGCACTCCGGCTCTCCGTCTGACCCATTCCCGCACCACGTCTTCAATAGAGCAAGCAGCACCATCGCACCACACCTGCGCAACGTCATCAGTCTCTCCCTTGAGACCAAGAGCTTCCCAGAGAGCTGGAAACATGCCGAGATCAACGCCCTACTCAAAAAAACCTAAAAGCAGACCCAAGAGACCTCAAGAACTTCCAGCCCATCTCTCTGCTCCCTTTCCCAGCCAAGGTCATTGAGAAAACCGTCAACAGACAGCTAACCCGATACCTCGAAGAAAACAGAATACTGGACCCTTCCCAGTTAGGGTTCTGCAGCAACCACAGCACCAAGACTGGCCTCATCACCGCCACCGACGACATCAGGACCCTGCTGGACAACGGCGAGACCACAGCACTCATCCTCCTAGATCTCTCTGCTGCCTTCAACACCATCTGCCACCGCACACTACGCGCACGCCTCCACGCCGCAGGGATCCGAGACAAGGCTCTGGATTGGACCACCTCCTTCCTCTCCGCGGGAACCCAGAGCGTCCGCCTCTCCCCATTCCGTTCCAAAACCTCTGAGATCATCTGCGACGTAGCCCAGGGATCCTCCCTCAGCCCGACGCTGTTCAACATTTACATGGCCCCGCTCGCACACGTAGCCCGACCTCAACATAATCTCCTACGCCAACAAAACTCAGCTGATCCTCACTCTAACCAAGGATCCCATCATAGCCAAAGCCAATCTTCCCGAAAGAATGAAGGCCGTCGCCGACTGGATGAAGACCAGTCGTCTGAAGCTGAACTCAGACAAGACGGAGGTCCTCATCCTCGGCTCCAACCCTTTAGCCTGGGACGACTCCTGGTGGCCGCCGGCACCGGAGGCAGCCCGACACCCACCGGCCATGCATGCAACCTGGGAAATCATCCTTGACTCAATGCTCTCAATGACCACGCAAGTCAGCGCCGTCTCCTCCTCCTGCTTCAACACCCTCCGAATGCTCCGCAAGATCTACAGATGGATCCCAACAGATACAAGAAAGACAGTCACCCAGGCCCTCGTCAGCAGCAGACTCGACTACGGAAACACCCTCTACGCGGGAGCCCGACCAAGCTCATCAAACAACTACAATGCATCCAAAACGCCTCGGCACGACTGATCTCGACGTACCACGCCACGGCCACATCACCCCCCACCTGAGAAACCTGCACTGGCTCCCCGTCAACAAGAGGATATCCTTCAAGCTCCTCACCCACGCACACAAAGCACTCCACAAGACTGGCCCAGCCTACCTCAACAGACAGCTCTCCTTCTACATCCGCAACCACCAGCTACGCTCCGCCGACCTCTCACTCGCCACCGCCCCGCACATCCGAAGGACAACCACCTCGCCGCCAAGACATGGAACACCCTCCCATTGAGCCTACGACAGACCCAAGACCTGTGACCTTCAGGAGGATACTCAAGACCTGGCTGTTCGATCAGTAGCACCCCCCCAGGCCCCCCCCCCGGCACCTTGCGACCCTCGCGGGTATGTAGTGCGTTTTACGAATGATTTGTTTAATTATTTTATTTATTTATACACTGTTTTAGATTGATTTCTAAGCTTGCCCTAAGAGGCTATGATTATTGGAAAGACACCATCGATTCAAAATCAATTTGGGGAATAAAAGAATAGCAAGTTCAGGAAATAGACAATTTATTCACAGACTGCTTGATTCCAAGATAAAATATTTTCTTACATAAAACAGTGCAGTGATTCTATTTTTGTCGATCTGCAACGGATGTATCACCTCGAGGCCAAATTGTGGTGGATTTACCGCACATCGAACTCTGTCGTGAATGCATGATACAGTTTTTGAGAGTTTCTGTTCTACAGGAACTGAACTGTGTCTGGTTCCTAACATTTCAAGCTGTGTGGTTTACCTAGTCCAATCTGTGTTCCACTGTCCGTGTTGCCCACTTATGAGTGAGCCCCCGACATCCGCCTTTCAATGCAATCAGTACTGTATGTGGCAAGGATCTACTGATGCGTCCAATGAGGGCCTATTTTCGGAGCTGTCTCCTGAATTTGCCATTGCTTCAGGATGCTTCTATGATCCATCTTCTTTTGATATGGATTCCGGTTTTCCTAATGTAGATGCACTGCAGGATAATGCCCCTTCAGTGGGGACTGGGGCAGTGTTCCCTGTAAGGTGCGCACCTGCGCGCCCCTCGGTGACGCCGGGCGCGCAGTGTCCCGAATGAAGCGCGCGCACATCCCGGGAGTAGTTTGCGCCGCCACTTTTAAAATGCGAGCAGTGCGAAAAACAGTAATTGGCTGCTGGGTCGAGTTCACAAGTGCCCACAATCAGCCCTGAGCTCTATTAAGAAAAGACATGCATCAAGTTCACAAGCACGACAGGTAAAGCACACGTCGTGCTTTTGGGCTTGCAGTGAGCTGCTGCTGTATTTCAATATTGAAAACCTGTTGCTATCCCGGAATATTACATGTATAATCCGGACCAGCGTGCCTGTGCACTTTAAATGACCTGGCAAAAGAGGGTTACAAAAATCTGAAACTGGATCATATATTCAAAGCTGTCAGAACAGGTGCCCCCAAAATACGTTTGGCCAGGGGCGCCTAAATCGTTAAAATGTCCCCGACTACAGGGAGTCCCCGCCAGGTAAAATTCTGGGAGCAGCAGAATTCGCACTCTTCTGCCAAGAGAATATGAGGCTTGTGTGGGATGAGAATACTTGAGTGGGTTTAGCTATCACCTACCAGCACAAACCTAGTGTCACAAGATGACTTCAACCCATTCCAGGTCAGGTGAGGAAAGTGAAACGGCATCAGATCAGAGAAATCCATAAAATTAAACTGTAATTGTGACCTTGAATGCAATGGGGGTGTGTTCAGTAGGTGTAGGCAGAGATGTGGCTAAATTGAACAAAAGACCTTGTAAGCTATTCTGTTGGCTTGCACCTACAAGTAACTGCATTTAAAATATTATGCATATACACCTTAAATTAGAAATAAATGCAAGTTCAATTTATCTGTGGGAATTTCACTCTGTTAAGGTAGAAAAGCTCAGTTAGTGAAGTAACAACTGTGGAAGTCTGTGTGTAACACGACCGTCCCAGATATAAATCCTGGGTGGAGCACTGGATAATGATTACATGTTTTCATAGTGCTTCGTGGTCCAGCAGGTGACAGAAAGCACAGTGAATAGGCAATTATTTTAAAACTGCATTACACACAACAATATACACTACTGCAAAATGCACAGATATTTTAAGTTAAAACAAGCACTTCGAAAATATATATTTATAGTAAAACTCAGACTGTAGGTAATGCAAAACATTTTACAAGTTTCCAAATTCTTGTTGTTGCTTTTTTATCTTATGCAATTTACAACCATTGACAAGGCCAGTAGCCCTGGCATGTTGTAGGCGTAATGTTTCTTGTTGTGTTACATATCTGGATGAATGGACAAACGCAGCAAAATACCAGTGGGGCAGCACACTATGCTAAGTACAGATTTTTAGCTTAAGTGTTTTAAGCAACTCCCTGTTAAATGTGTGTGCAATGTAAAGAACACCCTACACTGGTATGAGTGGTGCTATAAAACTAATGCATCTCAGAGAGAGTGGTAATGGAGACTTGAGAGGCACTGTTAAAGGGTAATAGTGAGGGAATCACTGGCAGCATTGGGGGGCAGCAACAAACATTGTCACACAGGCCGCCACCAGCGCTAAGGCCGGCCCCGTGCGGGCCATATTGTGTGCCTTTGAGAAAGTATTCATGTTAATTTCAGCGCATGACTGGCCCTGCGATTAACATGAATACTCACACAATCTGAACTATTTGTCGCTGCACCCACATGTGCTGTTGTGTTCCTGGCGCACATAGCCTTGGCGGCAGCGCACAAAGACCTTACACTGCCACACACAGAGGAACAAATGTAGAGGACACATTGGACTGGGGGTGCAAACCATGTGTGTTCTTTGGATCTCATTAATGCAGCTATTGTGGAAATATCATCTGCGGATGACAAATCCTTCTTGGATTCTCTTAAGACTAGGAGCATTGATGACATTTTGGAGCCTTCTGAGGTGTTTTAATTTGAACAATTTTTTATAAATTAATTTTAAAGTTTGCTCTTTTTTATATAACATTTACATTTACATATTTAAGTTTGCTTGAGTTGTGAAAGGATCTATTATTAAATATAGGCTTTATTTTTAGAATAGTTTTTGTAGAAGCGGAGTCTTTTCACAGCAAAGGAGAGGGTATGGTGAAGCCCTTTTGGGCCCACCACACACTCCTTTTAGTTTTACATTTTAGCAGAATTTGTTTTAGTATTTACATATTTTATTTTCCAGATAGGATTATAAATAACGTTGCATATGTTGCTTGTTTTTGGTATGCCTTTTCTGCTACACAATCCGTACTCTTCATTCAAGGCTAGGAACATGGATCGAGATATCGTAGTACCACCTTTGTCCGCTCAGAGACAGTTTTTTAACATCAAGACAAACAACTACATCAGAGCTGTACCACTAACACAGTGGTTTTATTATATAAACAGTGCTTAGTCCCTTAGTAGGTCAGTGGGTGGGTCCATCGGTTCTGGGATGAATTCTGTGTTCCCTGCTGATCCTGCACAGAGGGATTGCCAATCAAACTCCAAACCAATTCACGCAGGTATGGAGTCTTAGGATATCCCAAGATATCAGCCAGAGGCTAAGCCCACTCTGCTCTCAGAAAAGGGGTAGCGTTAGGTAGGAATATAGATATATAGAAATAAGACTGTGTTGTGTTTACACCTTTAAGTTTTTGTAATGTGCTCTTGTGTTGCCACACGAGCTTATATGTCATTTTAGAATGTTATTGCTTGTCTTGAGCATTCCTGCTTGTCGGTTGTTCTCACTGGTCATACGGCATAATGTCAAGCTGATGACCAGAGAGAAGTACTGAGGAAAGGAGCTCCGTTGGTTACTACCATTAAACTTAACTTCAACAGATTACAACTCTGGAGTTTTACTTAACATATTGGCGATGATTTCTTGCCAACGGAGGAAGAACCCACAAGAACAAGAACAAGAACTGTTTTATTCCATTTCGTGAAAAGAAATGTTTTTGAAGTTCGCCGTTCTTTGCCCTCGTGTTATTGATTTGGTAACGTATGAATTTTAGCTACTATTTTAAAGGAGAATCCTCACCGGCTTTCCCAAGCGCTGCGCTCAAGACTCTGAACCTCTGCATTAAAATCCTCATCGGTCTTTCCAAGCGCTGCAGCATCTTTTGAAAGTGTGCGCTCGAGGCATTGAATCCCTGCTGTTTTAGAACGTTCCCTCGACCAAGTGATTACGCGCATGTGCACGGAAGCTTCAGCAAGTGATTACGCGCATGAGCACGGAAGCTTCTTACTGACGTGTGCTTGCATACGCGTGGTCACGCCGAGGTTAAACAACGTGCCTCCATCTTGGATTTTGCCGTTTATAAGGATTTACTCATCGGAAGCCCAGTGAAGCATTTCTTTACAAATTATAAGTTACCTTTTCATTTAATTATTTATTTTTTTCGCTTTCTTCAGTTCCTGAAACAAGATTTTAAGGATTTTAAAAGGTATTATTTCTCCTTTCTTTAGTTTAAACATTTTACTCATTTTATTACTAAGGAGAATTGTGATTTTATTATAAGATGGCTACTCAACAAAACTTTACCATTCAAAATCCATCTACTTTTTGGTCTGCTGGTAGTGAGCCTCCTATTAAGTGGTTAGAATGGAAGGCATATTTTTTAAACTTCATAAAGGCTATTGATGTTGATAAAAAAAAATGGAGTACAGAAAGGAAAAAGACTCTTTTTCTTTATTCTCTAGGCCCAGCTGCTTTAAAAACCTATGAAAAAATGCAAAAGACTACAATCAGTGGTGATATGGATGAATTCATAATTATTTTTGAAAGATTTTGATAATCATTTCTCACCAAAAGTTTGCATTGGTATAACCAGATACAAGTTTTTTCATAGAACTCAAGAGTCTAACGAAACCATCGATGAGTATGTTTCAGCTTTAAGATTAATAGCTGAGGATTGCAAATTTGATCACTTGGAAGATCAATTAATAAGAGATCAAGTTGTTATGCATGCTAGTGACACTTCCATTCAAGACCGTTTGTGACTCTGAATTAAAAGATATTTTAGCACTGGTGAGAAAAGCAGAACTTTTAAGCAGAAGTGCTAAAGCTCTAAAGAAAGATAACAAGACTGAGGGAAAAAGTGAAAGTGTTGTTGTCAGTAAAATTAAAGATAATTTGTCTGGAAAATTTAAGAAGTCGAATCTTAAAAACACTAAACATGAACCTCATAAAGAAAAGGATGGTCTTAAATGTTTTCGCTGTGGAAGTGGTTCACACCTTGCTAACAGCAAGAGTTGTCCTGCCTTAAAGTTTAAATGTTCTAATTGTAACATTGTTGGTCATTTTGCAAAGGTTTGTTACAGGAAAAAATCAGTTAAGGTGAAATGTTTAGATGATGAAAATGTTACTAGTTCAAGCGAAGATGATAACTCAGTTAAGAAAATCTCGTTTAATACTGTTTTAGAAGACAAGGATAGGAATCCAAAAGAATTTCTTTTGCTAAACATTATTGACAAGGAAAATAATAGAAAGAAACCCCTTTGTTTACTATCCTTAGGTGGTGTTGACGTCCAAATATATGCGGATTCTGGTTCTCCATATATACAATAGTTAATGAAGCTATTTGGAAGAGTATGTTTGTTAAGAAACTGGGTAATGAATTATTACCATCTGATATTCGACCAGTAGGTTTTTCTAATGAAAAAATTTATATACTTGGGTATAGACCTCTTCTCTTCAGATTTAAAGGTAGAGAGGCCTATGGGAAATTGTATATCTCTAAGAAGGGTCCGTCTGTTTTGGGATGGATAGATCAAGGGAGCCTTGGAATAATACTTAATCCTAATAGTGAGGATCCAGTGATGCTACTAGATGATAATTTGGATCTTTGCAAGGAAATTTTAAATGTTTACCCCAAAGTCTTTAAACATAGTATTGGAGGACTTAATGATTTTAAACATCAAATTGTTTTAAAACCAGATGCATGTCCAAAAGTACACAAGGTGAGGAACATTCCTATTGTGTTAAGAAAAGAAGTGGAACTTGAACTTGAAAAACTTGTTCAAGCAGATATCATTGAACCGATCGAGTCATCACAATGGATTTCTCCCATTGTGGTGGCTCGACGCAGCAATGGAAAATTGAGACTTTGCATCGATTTAAGGCATTTGAATAACAATATTGTTTTTGATAGGTTTCCGTTACCTAAGATTTCAGAAATATTAAGCTTGATTAAGGATGCAAGTTGGTTTTCAACTATAGACTTGTCTGCCGCTTATCATCAAATACCACTCACTGATGAAAGTAAATCTTTTACTGCATTTATTACCCCATCGGGTTGTTTTCAACGGCTGCCGCTATCTTTCAAAGACTGATGCACCAGTTGTTCAGTAAATTCGATAATGTTAGATGCTTCCAAGATGATATTCTTGTTTTCGGAAAAGATAAAGCTATACATGATAACATCTTGAAAGAAGTTTTAAGTGTTCTGGAAAAGAAAGGATTGACTACGGAGCATTCGAAGTGCAAGTTTGGTGTAAGATCAATTACTTACCTTGAACATGTTATTAGTGGGGAAGGAATTTCCACTAAGCCTTCTCTGGTGAATTCAGTAATTAATGCTCCGAATCCTAGTAATAAAGATGAAGTAAGATCTTTTGTAGGTTTGGTTGAATTTTACTCGAAGTTTGTGAAAGATTTTTCGAGTATAATTTTCAATATCAGGCAATTGTTAAAGAACAAATCTAAGTTTGTGTGGTCTGCTGAGTGTAAACAGGAATTTGAAAACATTAAAAGTGAAATTGCAAAAGCCCCAGCTTTAAGCGCCTTTGATCCGAATTTGGACAACATAATAACTGTTGATGCAAGTAATAAGGGGTTGGGTGGCGTGCTTTCACAGGTGGATTCTCATGGGAAGGAACATATAATTGCTTACGCTTCCCGTTCCTTGTCCCCTACTGAGGAAAACATTTCTGTGATAGAAAAAGAATCTTTAGCCTGCATTTGGTCTCTGGAGCATTTTAGAGCTTATGTTTGGGGAAAACCTTGCACTCTCAGAACTGAGCACAAACCTTTAGTTTGGTTATTAACTACTGAAGGTTTATTCAATGCTTCTCCGAGAATTGCCAGAATTTCTTTAAGGTTACAGGATTATATTTATAAGGTGATTTACGTTCATGGTAAGGAGAATGTTGTGGCAGATTTTCTTTCACGGATGCCAATCAATCTTTTGGATAGTTCGGATCATGAATGGAAGAATATTCAGGTTGCTTTAGTTCACAATCATGGTTTACCTTGTTTTGATAGGGTGATTGGGATTCAGCTTATAAGAAAGATTCTGTTTTGTCTGATTTATCTTCTTTCATTTCCAAGGGTTGGCCAAATAAACAGGATTTATCTGATGAATTGAAACATTTATGGGAGATTCGTGATGAACTTTCTATCTTGAATGGCCACATTATAAGAAATGGAAAGGTTATTCCTCCTTCACCTTTTAAAAAAGATATTGTTGAAATGTGTCACGAAGGTCACTGTGGTATAGTGAAGACTAAGCAGAAAATTAAACAATGGTTTTGGTGGCCGGGAATGGATTGGTTTGTTGAAAGGATTATTAGGAATTGTGTGTGGTGTGCTAATTCTGATAAGACTCTAATAACTCTGAAACCAGCTATGGCGGAGCCCATTGTTCCTAAAGCACCTTGGCACACAGTTGCTATTGACATAATGGGGCCTATTGGAGCACACAACAAGTATGTCCTTTGTGTTATTGATCTGTTTTCTAGATGGCAAGTTTTGAAAGTGGTTGAAAAAATTACTTCAGAAGTTGTCATTAATTTTCTGGATTGTGTTTTTGTTGGGGAAGGTCTACAAGCATTATTGTTTAGTGATAACGGTGTACAGTTCACTTCTAATATTGCCAAGGATTATTTTAAGAAGGTTGGAATAAGACATTGCACAACATCTTTATATAATCCAAGTGGTAATGGTATGATTGAAAGATTCAATAGAGTACTTAAAAATGCCATTCAAGGTGCTGTAATTAATGATTGTGACTGGGAGTTACAGTTATTTAAAACCATTTGGACGTATAGAACTTCACCTCATGAAGTTTTAGGTACTTCACCTTTTGAAGTTATGAGAGGAAGAGCTGTACGTACGAAGTGTAATCCAGAATGGATTATTTCTTGTGAAAAGCCTTTGATTCCTTTAGAAGAATTAAGAGATAGAATTCAGGATAAACATTTAAGGAACAAAAAGATTTATGATTTGAAGCACAATGTAACATTTTTTGATATTGATATAGGTTCTTGGGTCAAAGTTAAAATACCATGGAAAGTTAGAAAAGGTGAGAGTCAGTTTTCAGGTCCATTAAAGGTTGTAAAAATGTATAGAAATGCAGTCCGCTTAAGTGATGGAAAAGTGTGGAATTTAAAGCGCATTGCAGTTCTCAAAAGCGATATTAATCTGTACAAAAATACTGGGGATCCAGGTTTGTCAAGAAAAGGTTTTCAACATTTTATCATTGAGGATGACATCATTAAAAATCAAGATGATAGAACGGGTGGTACAAGTGGTGTTGCTACATCTGTATCTTTAGATGGAAATGTAGAATTAACATCCTTGGGATCAGACAATATTGGTGTTGACAAAGAGTTGGAAAATGTAAACAAAGAGTTGGGAAATGTAGAGGTTTCTAATAGTAGTCAAAACAATGATGTCAATAGTAGTCAAAACAATGATGTAAATGGTGATGCCTTTGTTCCTATTTCTATTCCAGATGGTTTAACACCTGCTCTTGATGCATCTCAGGATATTGTCAACGTGGATCGTTCTGTGAGGGTTAGATCCAAGCCAGTATGGGTAAAAGATTTTGTTTGTGATAGTTCATCTGATTAATGTTCTTTTTATTGTTTTTTTATTTTATGTATTAAGAGGAAGATGTGTTGTGTTTACACCTTTAAGTTTTTGTAATGTGCTCTCGTGTTGCCACACGAGCTTATATGTCATTTTAGAATGTTATTGCTTGTCTTGAGCATTCCTGCTTGTCGGTTGTTCTCACTGGTCATACGGCATAATGTCAAGCTGATGACCAGAGAAAGGGACTGAGGAAAGGAGCTCCGTTGGTTACTACCATTAAACATAACTTCAACAGATTACAACTCTGGAGTTTTACTTAACAGACTGTCACAGTTGGACTGTTTATTCTTTTCACCAAGTTAACAATGCTGGTTACTTTGCTCTGTTTTATCTGCCTAATAATAGCACCACCTTCTTTCTATGCAAGACTACGACTGTTTCAAGAAATGCACTGAAAACTTTAACTGCATTCTTCCTGTGTTTTACCAAGCAAACCTTGAACTGGCTCATCTGCTCAGGGATACACAGACATAGGAAACTTGAGAGCTATGCACGGAATAATTAATCATAACACCAGTCGAAAAACTGAAGTAGAAAGCTGCAAAAGGCTTACACACTAGAACATTAAATGAAGTCACGCTCTCCAATTTAGTGTCTGCTGATATCTGCATGTTATTGCTATCTGTGTCGGAGCGTACCTGTAAAAACTAAATGCCTTCTGGGAGTTGCAATTCAAGCTCACTTCAACTGACTCAACATGTTATGAAGCCAACTAGTGTCATTTAAGAGTAAATGGCTGTTGTCAGTTTCCATTCGTACACACTTCAACTCTCCCGAATGAGAAGGGAGGTGTCCCCGCACGCGGTCCTTACCTCCCACTTGCCATCGGACCACCTATGAAACCCGATTACGGTTGCCTTCCTTTTCGCCCCCAAATGAAATGAAACTGAAAGCACGGCACAGCTGTTAGACGGCTAGATGTGATGATTGGCATACAAAGGTACCATCCTACTGAAGGGCTGGCTCTGCGATTGGCTAAGGAGAGCTAAAATACCCTGCCCCTTGAAACAAACCTGGTCCCGCCTTCTGCTCTGCCGGAAGTGATAACTCCCTCGCCCCGGAACAGATTGATGAACTAGAATAAGTAGTTTTATACGTTCAGCTGTTGGGATTCAATCTTTGTAAGCTGTGGTCTTTTAATGTCACTGACACCAGCACACGGAGCGCCACCGCCAGGAGACTGGTCAGATGAGAGGTGCAGCACAAGCGGACTTAATATAACCGTAATTATCCCAATTAATAGGTCGTAGGAAATTATGCGCATGCTCCAAATGACTGCTTCCTCTTCATTTTAAACAATTACTTCATAACGTAGAATAGCACCTTAACAAGCTTTAGAAGAAAAAAAACGGACCAAAACATCACCTTGCTATATGAAAGCCAGTGTTTTCAGTGCATACCAAGCTCTTCTCAAAAGGGAGTCGATAATCTAAAACTCGGGGTTCTACCCATTTTCCTCAATAGGCACCAATTACGTGTTGGCCCATAACAACCCATATTAATGAAAGATAAGCCCCTGCCTCGAAGAAATGAATTTTCTGAGTGGAAGACTTATCGAAAATGTTTTAAGAAGCAGACTTAAAAGCTTGGTTTAATGTCAAGGCAGTTTTAGGTCCATAGCCACGCCAGGCTAATGCAGCCCCTACCCAAAAACATCATACAATATATACATACATAAAAAGGGGATTTGGGCAGTCCTCTTCATCGATTTAAAAGTACAGTTGTTCACATTTTGCTATCGCTCACCACAGCACAGAACATGGTGCAATGGATCAGCCTACTTCAGCCATTGGCTCCTGCACACTATGAGGGATGGCATTTTGTCTGCACATATGTACCTAGCATACTGAAAAAGGCCACGTCTTATATGCCAGTATCTGCTTTCACTTTTGCTTTTCTTTTGGTTTTACTAATATTTTTGAGTGTGTTTTCATACCTGTAAATGAAATGCAGACACGTACAGCCACGTTCCACCACATACCAATATGCCCGCTATATTGTGGCAGATTTCGCCTAATGCTGTGCCACCATGCAATTCACCTCCCACTGACTGAAAAAATGCATTAATCAAAGTCTTGTTTGGATTGAGAAACTTTACAAAAGTAATGTGAAACAAGCAATGACAAAGCCAATAGGCCACGCTTATGCAAGAGCTACTGGTTTTGCCAATATGTTTTAGCAATGTGGTACTCCAAATTGGCTCGTGCATCATTTCGCTCTAGTTGCACGCTGCACAGCCATTCTGGTGTGAGTTACTCAAGTGAAAACGAAACTCCAATTTTCTTCCAACTAAACCAATTTTATTCCATGTTCATAAGTATTTTTTAATTCACAATGGAGGCAACTTCATTCCAAGCTTAAAATTCTACAGACATGCCCATCCAGGCTTTATCTTACGACAAAGATATTGACCCAATGTATTTCAGGCTAAAAGCCCTGGTATGAATGAATGAAAGAGTATTTCTATAGCGCCTAGCCACCCGGAGGCCTCTTAGCGCTGAAGAAAAGAAAAACAGAGTGAGATCAGACCACAGAGCTATACAAGCCTTCCAAACAAATGGGTTTTTAAAAGTTTACGGAAGACCAAACGATTATTGTTTCACCGCACGGCCCGGGGAAGGGAATTCCACAGCTTTGCAGCAGTGAATAAGAAAGAGCGTCCACCCCATCTCACCTTCCTTATTTTCTTGGTGGTGGCCAGATATAGAGAGCTAGAGCGTAAAGTTCTATGCGGGAGATATGGAGTTCATAGTGAATGCATGATCAGTGGACCGGTTTTCCATATGGCCTTATGTGCCAGACACATAGCTTTAAACTGTATCCTGGATGAGATCGGGAGCCAGTGTAGCTGCCTCAATGCCGGTCTTGCCGATTGCCATCGTGGGATCTGAAGAAGCATCCATGCAGCACAGTTCTGGGTCACTTGCAGTTTATTTATTGTAGCTTGGGGAGCTCCTAGGTATAAGGCATTCCCGTAGTCCAGGCGAGATAGTATAAGTGCTTGAACCATTATCCTCGCCTGGAAGGGAAGGAGGGGGATAATTTTACGAAGCATTCTCATCAATCCGTAGCAGATTGCTGAAAGTGCAGTTGCCTGGTATGCAAAATTAAGGGAGTTGTCGAGCCACATACCAAGACTCTTTATCTGTGGCTTCGGGAGGGGTGCGGGACCCAAGCATGGCAGCCACAGGGGGAGATAAGCAGTGGGTGATGAATTACCCAACAGCATGATCTCTGTTTTATCTCCATTGAGTCGAAGGTAGGAGAGCTCCATCCATCCAGCCACTGCCTCTAGGCAAGGGCCCAGGGAGCTAGATGATCCCTCAGCGTGATGTAAAGACACCACTAGCTGGGTGTCGTCTGCATAGCTGACGATCTTAATACCAAACGGATGGACAACTCCTGCCAGAGGCCTCATGTAGATATTAAAGAGCGTCGGGCTCAGAGCGGAGCCCTGCGGCACCCCACAGCTCAGAGGTAGTCTAGAGGACACCACATCCCCCTCGAAAACCTGAAAGCAGCGGTCGCTGAGGAAGGACGAGAACCATGTCAGTGCAGCGCCCGACACTCCGATACTCTTGAGTCGGTGGGTCAAGATGGTATGATTGACGTGTCGAACGCGGCACTGAAGTCCAAAAGGATGATGGCAGCCACTCCTCCCTTATCCACCAGCTTCCTTGCCTCTTCTGTCACTATCAACAATGCAGTTTCCGTCCCACGTTGAGGGCGAAAGCCTGTTTGTGACAAATCCAACAAATTGTTGGATTCTAAATGATTAACCAAAATGTTGTTAATATGTTTTTTCAATAATTTGCTCAACCTGGGGAGGAGAGACATTGGGTGATAGTTGGATAGATTAGATTGATCCAGACTTGGCTTCTTCAAGAGAGCCCTAACCATCGCACATTTCCAAAAGGGAGGAACTGTACTAGATATGATTGAGCAGTTCAAAACATCAAGGACCAATGAGCGGATGGATTCGATGATCGCAATAAGATGTTGTGGTGGGGCAGGGTCCATGAGGAGCCTGAAGTCACCTTGGAGATTACCAGATCTAGTGTGTCTACATCCAGAAGATGAAATTGTTCCAGCACAGAAACAGAGCCTACTGTCTCCGTTTCCTCTGGGTCGGGTAGAGTGAGGGGGAAAGCTCTATAAATAATTTGGATTTTTTGATGGAAGAAGACCGCTAAGTTATTGCAGCGTGTCAATGCTCCTTCCCTCGGTATAGACTTTTGAGGAGGGGAAATAAGAGATTTCGCTGTCCGAAAGATCTCTTTTGGGGAATTAGCAGCTGTACGGATTTTAGTCTCATAAAAGTGGGCTTGTGCTGTTTAAATCTCTGCTTTGTGCAGCCTAATAGCTTTCCTATAAACATCCTTCCTGTGTTGTGTAGAATCCTGTCTCCAGCTCCTTTCTAATCTTCGACAGGATTGTTTTAAAGCCCTTAGTTTAGGAGAAAACCATGGGGCAATGTTTTTCCTATTTTTTGTTCAGATAAGAGTTTTAGGGAGAATTACATCGAGGGAATCCTGGATCTAACTATTAAAGTTATTATTCGCTTCATTAATAGTGTTTCCTTTTAAAGGTTTTGAGGCCTCAAGAGCTGTCTTCCATTCCTCCAAGGGAAGTCTAGACCACTTCCTACCCCAGGATGCGGTTTGTTTCTGGACCGAAAAGGTAGTAGTCGTAGCCCAGAATAGAGGAATTAAATGGTGGTCCGTCCAGGGGAGTGGGATGGGGATCCCAGTACACAGGTTGTCTAGGTTGCTAAAAACTGGGTCCAAGAGGTGTCCTTTATCATGTGTCGGTAGGGAGCCTTTTTGATTGAGATCAATCGCCTTAAGGCTTGATAGAAGTCCGCTAGCTATAGGATTGGACGTATCATCGAAATGTATGTTAAGATCCCCCAACACTGTAAAGTTCGATGAAGCCTGAGCTGAATTTGCGACTAAATCAATGAGCTTGGGAATACATTGTTTTAAAGCTTCTGGAGGGCGGTAAATCAGCCAGCCGGTAAAAGTACTGGTGGGCGTAAGTTCTACAGAGAAAGCCATGCTTTCACAGTCAACGAGCGTGGATGGTAAACGTCGGCACTTATATATATCCTTTTAAATAATTTCTAGACCTCCGCCTCTACCAGAAGTACGGTCAGTTCTACATATTTCATAGCCTGAGGGGAGGGCCTAAATAATATCTGGATAACTCCCAGTCTGCAACCATGTCTCCCTTAAAAACAGAACGTCTAGTTTATGTTCTTCTATCAGTAATGCTATTTCAGTGCAGTGTTTTGGCAGTGACCTGCAGTTTAAGAGAGACAAGTTTCGAGATCTAGTGGCCGAGGGTTCCGGGTCTATATGGACTAACGGCTTGTAATGATAGTGACAATGACAACAATATAAAGGGAGCTTTGCAGGGCTTAGAGTGTGAAAACATTCCAATTTACCTTCCAGTCTCAACTCATGCAGACGGGATGAGATGTAATTTAGTGGATTTCCCGAAAAAGGGACAGGGTTTATGGCCCCTGGGCCCGGTCGGGCGCAGACGGGTTTGCCTTTGGCGCGTCATCGGCGCGTGTCCGCTGCGCGTTAGCGACATTCCCCAAGATATAGATTAGGTCGCCTGGCGAGCTGGAGCGTCACCCTGCCAAGATGGCCGCCCGCAATAGCCCAACCAGGAAGAGCTCTACAATCACCCTCCACTCAACCAGCACTAAAGCAGCTGTGGTGGACCGGGGAGTCAGCGAGCGAGGGCCGCGATGTAAGTACAAGTGTCAGTTCCCAGTGATTAATTAATAAAACAGTTTCCTTTGTGCATATATTTAAAAACAACAACCATTCGCAAATTCAGATTTAAGTTCAAAGCGCTAGCGCAGCAAAAGCGGGCGAGATGTCTGCCTTCAATTCCAGCGCATCGTTGCCTTTGCGTGGTTTAAATATTCCAGGTCGCCTGGAGAGCTGGAGTGTCACCCTGCCAAGATGGCCGCCCGCAATAGTCCAACCAGGAAGTGCCGGGCTCTACAATCTCCCTCCACTCAACCAGCACTAAAGCAGCTGTGGTGGACCGGGTAGTCAGCGAGCGAGGGCCGCGATGTAAGTACAAATGTCAGGTCCCAGTGATTAATTAATAAAACAGTTTCCTTTGTGCATATATTTAAAAACAACAACCATTCGCAAATTCAGATTTAAGTTCAAAGCGCTAGCGCAGCAAAAGCGGACAAGATGTCTGCCTTCAATTCCCTTCAGGGGTAACTGAAATTTAAGGAAAGCCCATTAATGTTGAAGACAATCTTAGACAATAACCAAAATAATCCTTCAAAACATACCCTCCATTACCCCAATGTGCAATACATCATACTCCTTGTACCCAATTGTACTGTGAGAGATATGTGCCAAATACAAAGAGAAACACCAAAAACATGTGTGCTGCTGCAATGAAAAATATGTGCTGTAACGCTACAAATTCAAAGTGAACTCAAAATAAAGAGTGCTGCGTGTTGAACTCAAAGTAAAAATGCCAAACACATCAAAAACCTTATTTCAAGCTTACTGTGCCACAGATGTAAAAGTAGAATTTTCCATTTCTCAGCGTCGAAAACCGTCTGCTTAACTCATTTGATTCACATTCGTGCACCAACAGAAGATGTTCACAAAATAAATTAAACTGCGTTTTAAACCCATTGAGTCACCACAGGTGCGATCTATTTAATTGAACCCAACCACGTGACTGATTTTGTCAAACCAAAAGTTAACTGAAAAACCATGAAGAAACTACACAGTTTTAGCAATGCTGTACCCCACCGTGGCTGCTGTTCAGCATGGCTAAAAGTTAGTGGGCTAAAGGAGGGTAGCAAGGAGTGGAGTGTTGTAAAGTAGAGTGTTATGTAGTGGCATACAGTAGAGTTGAGTGGTGTGGAGAGCCGAGGAGTGTAGTCATAGAGTAGCATACAGGTTGTGAAGTGTCGTTGAAGTAGTGGAGTTGAGTGGCGTATAGTTGAGTACAGTGTAGAGTTGAGTAGAGTGGAGCAGCACAGAGTCATGGAGTGGTGTAGAGCAGAGTGGAGAGGCGCAGAGGGTGTTGCAAAGTGTGGAGTATAGTATCGAAGAGCAGAGCAGATTGTCATAGAGTGGAGTGGCATAGAGAGAGTGTTGTAGAGTTGAGTGGCATATAGTAGAGTGAAGAAGTGTGTCACAGAAAAGACTAGAGTAACATTGCATGCAGTGGCATAGAGGAAGTTGCATAGAGCGTCGCAGAGTGGAGTACTGCCATAGAATGACATAGAGTGGAGTAGCAGAGGGTGAAGTAAAGTGTCATTGGAGCAGAGTTTAATGGAGTAGAGCATCATACAGTGAATTATCGTGGAGTGGAGTATAGTGGAGTGGCCTAGAGTGAAGTGGCATAAAGTACAATGGTGCAGAGTAGACTGGTGTAGAGTGCATTGATTTGGAGGAAAGTGATGTAGAGTGCATTGGCGTACAGTGCAGTGACGTACAGTGTAGTGGCATAAGGTAGAGTAGTGCAGAGTAGATTGCCATAGAGTAGAGTGGAGTACAGTTACATGGAGAGGAGGGCTGAAGGGGAGAGTGGAGCAGGGCAAGGTAGAGTGCAGAGGTGTAGACTAGTGTTGTGTGGATTGCAGTAACGTATTGTGTAATGGCATAGCGTGCAGTGGAGTGGGGCACAGTAGAGTGCAGGGGCGTAGAGTGGTGTAGAATGGAGTGGTGTAGAGAGCAGATCACGTAGAGTGCAGTGATGCAGAGTATGTTATTTTACCACAATTTGTTAAGCGCACATATACCCTGGGTTGTCTTGGCTCGGTCTACACCTGAGCAGAATGGAGCCTATTCATTGAACAGCCACATTTTTTATTATTTCTTGAAAGATATAATGGTGGGCAGAGCTCTCATATAGGATGGCAGATTGTTCCACCGCTTAGTAGTTACAAAAGCAAAGATTCTGCCGCCCCACTCGCAGGCACTGAGAGGTGAAATTAACCAAAGTTAACATCCAGGATAATACAGAGCCACTAGGCCCACATCCCGGAGGCCAGGCGGCGTAGAGTTGGGAAGTGCCACAAGGATAAACATAATCGTTTGCATAAAGTACACACGTATCTCTAGTATCCGCAGTTTTCCAATCATTCCCCCTCCTATGTCTTCCAGGGAGCCGTCTCTCATCCGACTGTACAGAGAAGTTGTGCAATAGAAACACAGTCTAACATATAACAACAGAACGAATCCCCCCCAAACGTGGCATCTTAATAGAGTATGTGTAAAATTCAGGTTACCTTCTCATGGCACGATAGGGTGCAGACATCACCGTTATAAGCAATCCTTTGGGAATCAAGACAGATCACAGGGTTACACAATAGGGAACATTAGTGCGCGTCCAGCAGGGCACTACTCCGAAACAGGTCCCCCCACCTCGCCTCCCGCCACATCCTCATCGGACCCAGACCCCTCAGGGGTGAACAATTCAGCACTAGTGGCATCCGAGTCATCATCAGGCAACCCCTCAGCACACATCATCCTCCAAGCTAGTAAATCTTCCTGGAGCCTTTCATCACGGCGCGTGCGCTGCATGTGCGTTTCCTCAGCCAAGGACCAATCCCTAACATCCCTAAGCCACAGGGATACCTCGGGGGCCCTCTGCCCCATCCAAGTAATAGCCACGCGTCGCCTTGCCAACACCAACAGCAACTGTAGAAACTTGTAGGACAAATTCCTCTTTTTGGGCTTGGGCACCAGGGCTAAGAGACAATGAAGCGGCTCCAGGGCGATCCGGAGGCCCGTAACACGGCCAACGTGCTCCACCACCGCCCTCCAGAAGCTACCGACCTGCGGGCACTCCCAAGCCAGATGGAAAAATCCAGCTCTCTTTGCCCCACACCTAGGGCAGTCCTCCCGTCTGTCTGCAGAGATACGATTCAGGGAGACCGGGGTCATGTAGGTGCGATGCACAAAATTAAAGTGGATCAACTTGAACCGTGCATTGCACGAGACTTTCCGGGTCAGGAGCCCAATACGTTTGTGCTGTCCAGGTTCCAGAGCCATCTCCAGGTCCGCCTCCCAGGTCGCCCAGGACAGCGCGATCGGCGGGGCCGAGTCCCGGCTCATGGCTGAGTACAATAAGGAGATCAGCCGCTTTCTTCTACCGCAGGAAAGGAGGATATTGAGGGTGTGTGTCAGCGGAGGCGCCTCCGGGAACTGGGGCCAGGTTGCCCTAGCCATCTCCTGGAGTCCCCTGTAGTGCAGGTACTGTCCCCTGCTCAGGTCAAAGGCTTCCGTAGCACACTCAAAGGACACGAAGGAGTCGTCCGGATAAAGGTCTGCCAGAGTCTCACACCCGCCGTCCCGCCACTCCCGGATGGACACATTCTCCTCCATCAGTAACACTGGGGCCAAGATCCACACCGGAAGCTCACTATGAAAGGGGGCCCGCCGCAAGACCTTCTCTACAAACCGCTGCCAGATTCCCGCCGCATGGCGCACAACATAGGGCAGGGCCTCGTCCGCCCCTTGTCCCTGCATCAATGCCACCCGCAAAGCCTTCTCGTCTGCTCTGCCCGCTAGAAGCTGCAGCTTCCAGTTATCCGTATCCGCGAACCACCTCGCGGCGGGCAGGAGCTGTGCCGCGTAATAATAGACGTCAAACCTCCGGGCCTCCAGGCCTCGCTCCTCCCAGCTCCGGACTACAGTATGCAGGGCAACCCTACTACGGCCACCCGCCCAGAGTAAAGATGTGAGCAGCGAGTTGAACGTGCGAAATATTCGCGGGGGGAGCGGGCATAGCGTATTTTGCAGAACGTACAATATTCTAGGCAACATCACCATTTTAGCGACCACTAACCGCCCCATGAGGGAAAGAGGGAGCGTATTCCAGAAGGATACAGACTGGTGCAGGGAGCGGAGCACCCGTTCGGCGTTATGGACCAACAGGCGTTCGTCAGACGAGGCCACCTGAATGCCCAGATACCTGAAGGCCTCTAATTCCCATCGCAGCCCCAGGCACGCGAGGCTCGCGCCCGGGTCGACAGTACATCCCGCCAGAGGAAAAATCAGGGACTTCCCAGGGTTAATGCGCAGCCCGGAGGCCGCACCAAAGCGGTCCAGCAACCGCAGCAAAGCGGGGAGCGAGTCTCTCGGGGAGGTCAAATAGAACAGAGCGTCGTCTGCATAGAGGGAGATCACGTTCACGGTATCGCCCACCTTAATGCCCCACTGCCCCATTTCAGCCCGAATGGAGACCCCCAAGAGCTCTATCGCCAGGGCGAATAGGAGCGGCGACAGGGGGCACCCTTGATGAGTGCCTCTCCCCAAGGACCACTCCTCGGAGCGGGCCGACCCAAGCCGAACTCTAGCCCGGGGTGCTCCGTAGAGCACCAGGATCCAATTGCAGAACACTGGTCCCAGCCCTGCCATCCGGAGCACCTCCAAGAGATACCCCCAGCTGACAGTGTCAAAGGCCTTAGCCAGGTCAATGGACACTAGGATGTGGGGATCCTCGCCACCACGCACCTCATGGAGGACATGGTTCAGTCGCCGCAAGTTCATCGCAGTGTTACGACCAGGGATAAACCCGCACTGGTCCTGATGGACCAAGTGCGCCATGTGTGTCTGTATTGATCAGAGTGATAGGCCGGAATGCCGCGGGGTCACAACTGTCCCCTCCCGGTTTCAAGATCATACAGACCTCTCCCTGATTCATGGTGGGCGGAAGAACGCCAGACCCCAGGGCCTCATTGTAAACCTGCAGGAGGAGGGGGCCCAGGACATCTCCAAACGAATGGTAGAATTCAGGCAGGAAACTGTCTCCGCCCGGCGCCTTAGCCCGTGGTAGGGCGGCTAACGCCTCTCTGACCTCCCGGAGTGTTAACGCCGCATCTAGTTCCTCCATTGCCTCCTCCGAGAGGGCCTGGAGAGCCAATCCCTGGAGGTAAGGCCAATAGGAGGCCTCCGTGATCGAGGGGTTGCCTGTATACACCGTCTGCAGGTGAGATCGGAGGACCTCGAGAATATCCGACTCCGAATGCACCATGTTAACAGTGGGAGCCCGTAGGGCAACTATCCGCTTCGGTGCGAGTTCTCGCCGAAGAACCCAGGCCAGCAGTCGACCAGACTTGTCCCCCTCGCGGTGGAGACGCTGCCTATATTGGCCCAAAGTATACTTATCCAGATGGGTGAGAATGTCATGAACGGACACCTGGGCCTCCCCCTCCGCCTCACGGTCCGAGGCGATGGGATCCGGCAGTGACTGACAGCGCCGGAGTCTATCCTCTGCATCCCGTAAGTCACAGAGCAATTGCTTCCGGACCCCATAGGTGAGGCCCATACAGGCACCGCGCATCACTGCTTTCAGGGCCTCCCATTTGGTTGAGTAGGGCAACTCACCGTCTTCCCAGTTCAAATCTATATAGTTCGTCAGGGCAGTCGCCTCATGGTCTTTCCCCACCTGGTCCTGCAGAAGGTCCATTGGCATCCGCCAAGTACGGGGACGTGTAGTCCGGTCAGCCCATTGCGCTATGCACGTCACTGGAGCATGGTCCGACAGAAACCGGGCTTGGTGGGTAACCGACAAGGAGAGAGACGCAGCAATATTGGCCGCACGGATGCGGTCTAACCTACTATGGGTTTTGTGCGAGTGGGGTGGCCCGTAAGCCACACATCCACAGCCCCCAAATTTTGCATCACTTCCCTGAGGCGCGCCGTCATGCGCGGCTTCGTGCCAGAGCGAGGAGGATGCCGATCTAGATCTGGATCTAACACGCAGTTAAAATCCCCAAACCAGAGGAAGGGGGCGTCTAGGTCCGAGACAATGAGTTCCTGAAGATGGGAAAAAAAACAGGGTCATTGACATTCGGTGCATACGAATTTAAGAGCAGGAAATCCCTACCATCCAACTTGATCCGCAGCAGCAGATACCTGCCTTCAATGTCCGCCTCAACATACTGAACGGCACAGGGAACCCCAGACGCCACCCAGATTAGGACCCCCTGGCATGAGTAGAAAAGGAGGAATGGAACACCTGGCCCCTCCATTTTTTGTACAGCTTCTGAGCACCCTCCTCGTTCAAGTGGGTCTCCTGGAGACACGCAACGGAGACCCCATGTCGCCCGAGGAAGAAAAGGACCCTGTGTCTCTTAGTGCAAGTGCCCAGTCCGCACACGTTCCAAGTTAAGAATTTAAAACCCATAGCCGGTGATTACGCCCATCCGGGCCATATGATACACATAGTGTGGTCCGCCACCCTCGGGCCCGAACAGTATCCAGGCCGGTAGGCCCATCCCACCGGACCAGCCACTCAGAATCCTGAAGCACAGTACACTTGATGCCAGCAACAACTTCCCCTCCCAACCCCACCCACCCCCCAAACACCCCTGACCCCACAACCCCCCTAGAGCATCTACCCCCACCCCCACTCACAAGCAAGATGTCAGCAACAACAAAACATGCTACCCTGCCCTCCCCCTGCCGGTGCCAGGACGTACACAGCCACCCCATTCGTCCCACGCAACACACACCCACAAAACAACCAAACCAACCCCCCCCCCCCCCCCCTTCCTGCTCCCCACAGGACCCAGGCTTACAGGACAGGCCCTAGACTTGGCTACTAGCATCAGTCCCAGGGCAGGGTCCCTCCCATCCAAATATATACAGTCCCCACCTCATAGGCCCCCTTCGGTGGGATGTAAGTCCTTCGCTCCACCCAGCCATCCCAGGGCAAAATAGCACGGTTCACAGGCATCCCCAACAGTCCAGAGACCCAACAGGAGGCCCCCCCAGAGCGGAGCACAACATTCCATAAGCCAGACAGTACCTTACGATGGAGCCGTCTCCGTCAGTAGCTCGGAAAGTCCAGTCTCCGGGACCACCGGGGCCGCAGAGTCTGTACCCGGCAGTGTCCTGCAAGGTGTCCGGAACCAAAACTTCCCCAGGGGCGGACGCGCCCGAGGACTCCGGACCAGCCTCCGCCAATGAAGGTCCCAGAAGCAGAGCACCATCTTCTCCCACCGTGACTCGAGGCCCCTCGAACCCCTCCGAGCCAGACCGGCGCCTCCGTCGTCCGCGTCGTCGTCTCTGAGGATGGGTCCCCCACGTCTCACGGGGCCCCCCACGTTCTCCCGGGGGCAGGTCGTCACCCTTAATCTCCAGCCACTCCCATACCTCCGTTGGGGATTCAAAGAAGTGTGCCCGGCCCATTGAGATCACCTTGAGCTTGGCCGGATACAATAGCATATTTTGGACCTTCATCTCCCGGAGCTTTTGCTTAACCCTCAGGTAGGACTTCCGCTGCTCCTGTACCTGCTGAGTGTAGTCAGGATAGATGGATACGCGACTGTTTTCTATGGTGAGGGTCTCCGCCTCCCTTGCCGCCTTCAAGATGCAGTCACGGTCTTTGTAGTTCAGAATCTTTGCAATCAGTGCCCTCGGGGGCTCACCAGGGCGCGGAGGGGGGACCAGTGCCCTATGCGCCCGCTCGATGGCAAAAACATTTGACAGGCCGTGCGGGCACAACTGAGTCCGAATTCAGGTCTCCAGGAAGCGCTCGGCATTCCCCGCCTCCAATCGTTCCGGCACACCCAGGACTCTAATGTTGTTTCGACGCGCCCTACCCTCCGCGTCCTCAGCTCTCCGCTCCAATGCATGCGTCGTGGCCGTGCGGTGCGTGACCGTCTTCAGCAGGGAGGCCACCTCACCTTGTAATTGGGTAATATTACCCTCAGCATCCGAGACCTTATCCGCCACTTTTCGGAGATCCGTCCGCAAAAGATTGACATCAATCGATACAGTCTCTATCTGTCTCTCCAGCGCAGAATGGGAGCCCTGCATGGCTTTTAATAGCTCCGCCCGGGAAGGCTCCGCCGGCCCAATCCCACTCTCCTCCTGACCTGTCTGTCGCGTAATCCGCTGCGATGGCAGCCGCTGGGTTGTATACTGCGTAATGGTGTTGGGCTGGCTGGACCGCGACATCCTATCCTTGCGCATTGCCAGCAGTCAAAAGTCTCATCAACCACTCCAGTGGATCGCCAAGGACCTCACCCAGGCACCGCCGCCCAGGCGCGTGCCCCCAGTGTGCTCCTCAGATCACAGATGCCGTGCACCAGACCTCACTTCCAGGCAGCACCAGGCTGCTGCAATGCGGGGATGCCCGGGAAGGGCCAGTAACTCCACTGATGTGTCCCCAGCCAGTTCATTCAGCTGCTACCAGGGGCACAGGGTTCGCTCTCTCCCACCAAGGCAGCCGCGTCTGCAGGGGCAATCTGGAGCAATGGTTCAACTCCACTGTAGGCATCCAAGAGAAGATAGGGGCCCGCAGGATGGCCGGCGGGAAAACCCAGCAACACACACTTCCTCCACCGGGCAGATGGTGGGGCCCGGGGCAATCAGGCCAGCGCAGGAGGCAGGCCCCTCCCAGTGTCCATTCAGCCGCTACCAGGGGCGCAGGGCTCGCTCTCCCCTACCAAGGCAGCAGCGTCTGCAGGGGTAAGCTGGAGCGACAGTTCGAGATCACTGTAGGCACCCCAGAGAGGATAGGGGCCCGCCGGATGGCCGGCGGCAAAATCCAGCAACACACACTTCCTCCGCCGGTCAGTTGGCGGGGCCCGGGGCAATCAGGCCAGCGCAGGAGGTAGGCCCCTCGAGGCGGGCGGGGAGCTCGATCTGCAGTCACTCGCCCCTACGCCCACACTCACGACCTCCAAGGTCTCCAGGACACTCGCTCCCAATGTGCCAATGATGGTGGGGCGCCGCAGCTCGTCAGCACAGGGCAGTGGGCCTCGCTATTACAAGGTGCCCCTCCGTTGCGGTGAACGGCGCCTCGTCGTAGGGGCAAGATGGCGGCTCAGTGGGGGAGGGGCGCAAATCCGATCTTGTATGCCCCGCACACCTCGGCCGCCACAGGCTCCAGGCCGGCCTCCCAGGACCCCAGAAGACAAAGGAGGTCTCCTCCGAGGAGCGTCCACCCGACCAGGAGGCTCCCGCTCCGTTACTCAGGCAGCGCTTGGGGGAAGGGCAGCCACAGCGTCTCTCCCCTCTGGGTCCAGGACGAAGCAGGGCAGCAGAGGCCACCAGCCGCACACGAACCCCTCCAAGGCAGAGCCCCAGAGTGGACTTCAGAAAATCTGGAAGTGGTCATAGGTTTTGCACCTAGTGATCAAAGCAGTCTACCCGGCGTATATATCGGAAAAGAGTGTTTCAGAAACCCTGGGCCCATATTGTGCAAAGCCTTATAGGCTATGCACAGAGCCCTAAACTTAATGCAGCTTTTTACAGGGAGCCAATGCAACTTCCGAATTTCTTTGGCAACTGGAATGAATTTAGGGGTCCTTGTGAGAATCTTGGCGGCCACACTCTGCACCATCTGAAGCTTGATGTGAGGAAGGTGCCTTGCGTAGAGAAACCCTTACCGAAGGAACAGCAAGGGGAGGTCCACATTCAGGGGTGATGGTTCCACGGCAATCGACAGAACCACGACATTCAGACACCTCTGCTCTATTTCCACAGGGACGCGGTCAAAGTCATGCCTCGGTAGTACCGACCCCACAAACCGGAAGAAGAAGCCCGGGACCAATAACAGGGGAGCAGAATCAGCCTGAGGGAGGAGAGGAAGAACGCTGGAGAGGGATCGTCGAGAGAGAAGGCGCGGGACCCGACTTACAGAAAGAAGACGCAGGACCCGACTTACAGAGAGAAGACGCGGGACCCAACTTACAGAAAGAAGACGTGGGACCCGCCTTACAGAGAGAAGACGCGGGACCCGACTTGCTGAGAGAAGATGCGGGACCCGACGCGCTGAATACCCGGACACCAGGAAATCCCGAGGACAGTGAAGAAAGCTGGTGCGAGGACTGGTGGTGTCCGGAGGAGGCTGGGGAGCGGCCGTGACTCAGGAGAGTTACGGCGGAGCCAGGTGAGTGTTTGTGGCTCAGGATTAACAGGGAGAGGGGAGGGAGAAGAAGTGGGTGGGGAATACAGGGGAAGAAGCGTAAACAGGAGGGTAGTCATGGATAAGTTGAAATCCTGATAGTGGTGAATCCCTTTTGTGAACTATACGCCTTATCAACCAGAGAACTTTGCCATAAGTCGCATGATTGTGCACCCTTCTTCTTTCCTCATCCTAAGCACATAATTCAAACTCCTGATAAGGAGTTTACTGTTTTCCTTTCCCCATTTTCGTTCCCCTTATCTCGTTCTTTTTCCCTTGGCTTTTGGTGCTCAAGACTTTAGACTAGGCACACCAAAGAACATAGAGCACCAAGGTGTGGTGATGGGAGTATACCCTAAATCTTAACAGTACAACATTCTGACGGCTCCTTTTCCTCTATTTATCCTCCTACAAATGAAGCGGTAATCTCTAGACTCCAGGTGGTCCAGAATACTGCTGCCCGTCTGGTCCTGAACCAGCCCTCTCGCACCCCCTCTAAACCCCTTCTGGAGAAGTTACATTGGTTATCCATCAAACAGAGGGTGAAGTTTAAGATCTGCTGTACAATGCATAAGTGTCTACAGGGAAATGGTCCAGCATATTTGATTAAGACATTCTCCTGGTACACACCGACATGCTCTTTGAGATCTAGTGAGCAGGCATTGTTACAGATTCCAAAATGTAGAAAAGTAAGACAAGGGGGAAGATCTCTTACGGTTGCTGGTCCAACCTTGTGGAACAGCCTCCCACTGTTTCTGAGACAGTGCAAGGACCACCTTCCTTTTAGGAAGCAATTAAAGACATTCCTTTTTCAAAATTGATCTATGCTTCTGGTTAGGGTCCGCTATTTGCTTTTTTTTTTTTGGTCGCCAAAGGCGCGGAGATACTCCTTCGGGAGGTGATCCTAGCGCGGTACAAACACGCAAATAAATAAATAAATACTAGCAGCCCGCCCCGGCGTTGCCCGGGCAGAAGGGGGCTAGGGGCAGCATTTTATGCTTCTGTGCACTCCCGCCCGCCCTGACATTGCCCAGACCGCATCCCTCCCGCCTACCGCCGCCCGCCCCGACATTGCCCAGACCGCCTCCCGCCCGCCTTCCACCTGCCTTTGCCTTATACATTGCCCAGACCGCCTCCCGCCTCGCGCCTCCCGCCTGCCTTTGCCTTACCTGAGCCGCCCGCTCCGGACTTCACCGCCACTCCTCGCCGCTCGTCACCGCTCCTCCCCGCCTGTCGTCATCACGTCTAGGTCGCGGTCAGCGCTACGTCGCGGCCGGTGCTAGTTTTAGGGGACTACTTTGTTTTGACATTTTAATTTTTTTATTTACGTTTTATTTTTATTTTATGTCGCCTACGTCCATCTACACACCCTGAGGATTCCAACAATGTATTGGGTGTGTGGATTGGCGCTGTGGTTCCCGTGTTTACCTTACCAAAACGTTTCTGTTCTCTCTTTATACTAGTAGTATAGACAAGCCTCCGGGGTGACCACCACGGTCAAGGGGAACCAGGAAGCGGAGCAACACCTTTATCCTCATTAAACCCTTCCAGCTCACGGGAATCATCGGAGGAAGAAGAAGACCGTCCAGGGACCCCATCCCAACAGTCTACAGTTCCCTCTTTTGTCAATAAACCATCTTTCAAACCTATGCTTAAGCCTTCATGCCTGTTTATCAAGCCTGCCCTCCCACAGTTATTTTTCAGCAAATAAAAGTAAAGACTATTACAGTAATCCAGCTTAGATAAAACCAGTGCTGTAATTGTGGTCTTTCTTGCGGCCACTGGGATGAAAGGAAATAGTTTTTTAGGTCTCGCGACCTATCGATGTGCGCAAGCGCATCGAGCGGAGCGAGAATTCAAGTGGCGAAAACATCCTGAAACCAAAGGGCTTTCAGCCCCGCGGTTTTCATGCAGTTCCCGCGCATCGCATGCAAGCCCAGCCTCTCCCGCCCCCATCCGGCATCAGGCTTCTCCTCCCCTAGCAGCACTCCTCCCACACCAGCAACTCCCCCCTCCCACACCAGCACCTCCCCTCTCTCTCCACGCAATCACAGCCTCCCCCTCCCATACCAGCACCTCCCCCCTCCCACACCAGCACCTCCCCTCTCTCTCCACGCAATCACAGCCTCCCCCTCCCACACCAGCACCTCCCCTCTCTCTCCACGCAATCACAGCCTCCCCCTCCCACACCAGCACCTCCCCTCTCTCTCCACGCAATCACAGCCTTGCCGCACTGCCGAGCCTGTCCCAACAACACAACCCAGCTCCGTCACATGGCTTCTGCTTTGCTCACTTTCGCTCTCCTCAACCCTTCCACTCTTGTTTTCGTGTATGACTTTTACGTGTGTGTGTGTGGATCAGGAGCCGACTTGTTCAGCAGCCCCACCCCTGGCAGTGCACGTCTCATCCACACGTTTTACCAGCTTTCCCTGAATGCAAATTGTACCTCATGCGAAATTTGTTTTTCACTACTCAACACAATGCGATGCATTTCTGGCAAAATATTCCCCAGGCGCTTAACGCATTACTGACCGGCTTGCAACGGTGATGTATCCGTGACCCCTGCATACAACCAGCACGTGTGTGAGCCTGGCCCTGCCAGCGCTCATAGATGTTCACACCTGCACCCAGTAACTTAGGCAGATGTGACCTCACCCCTTCATCCGGTATGACACGCACCCATTAAGCTGGGCAGGACGCTTTGCAATAGAACTTTTTTAATTCTAATATTTCTGTTATTGCTACTGTGCCCTGCGCCTAGGCAGCTGCCTGCACAATCTAACACTCCCCCCCCCCCCACCACCTCCAATTGGCACAGTCCGCTCACACCCCCAAGAGGCAATTTCCTGCTTGGCTGGGGAAAGGAAAGAGCAGTCGAGCTTCCAGTGATGGCTGACGTGCTCGCACACTCACGGATGGAGTAGAGTAGTGTGCACTTGACTGCAGCATTTCCGGCGTCTGCTTCTCCTGTACTGCTTATGCAAGGTATGTATTGTGCTCAAAGATGCATGAGTGGGTTTACAAGACATGACATAGATGTTATGTCTGCGCCTGCCTTTGCTGGTGTACCTCTGTAATATTTTCCGGACTGTTGATGCTGGATTGTCTTTCTTTTGCTTGTTTGTTTTTACCTTTGATGGTTTTTGTAGAAGTGCAGAATGAGGTGTTGTCCTTTCAACTCTAACATAATTAGTCCTGCCTCTCCCTCCGTTGATAGTTTGTTTTTCTTGTGCTTGACTTTCTTTTTAGCTTCTGATCGTCTCCCCCTTGTCCTTGCGTTTTTCACTATGAAATAGTATCACATTGTGTATATAATAATCTCTTGAAAAAGGCTTGTTATCGCCAAGTGATACCAGCCTGAACGGGTACAGACGGATCCTTCAATAGGAAATTTCACTTGAAATACATTTTCCAGTCTCGGGTTTATCAAAGGTCCTACCTTGTCCATGGGACTTAAGGAAAAGATCACGTGCAAATTAAACAGTAGAGGTTGGGTACTCTGGCCAGAAACCTAGAGCAGACTAATTCATTCATTTATAGTTAAACTGAAAGTGCTGCACCTAGAAGCCATATATAGCATTAGGAAGGAGGGGAAAAGCAAGAGGGAGTTAGATCGATTGGCAAGGGGCCTAACAATAGTTTGATGTTTTCCTTAGGAAGGACTTTTGCAAAATTGAGACATCATGTACTGTCCATTGATTTAGTTGACGAAACCTTAGAGAAGTACACTGCACCCATCCATAATCTTGTAAGGGTTGTGAATAGATTACTGAATGCTCACCTCTCATGTGTAACACCTCTCACGTGTAACACCGCTCACGTGTAACACCGCTCACTGCTCACGTGTAACACCGCTCATGTGTAACACCGCTCACTGTCCTCTCACTGCTCACGTGCAACACCTCCCACTGCTCTCGTGCAACACCTCCCACTGCTCTCGTGCAACACCTCCCACTGCTCTCGTGCAACACCTCACACTGCTCACGCGCAACACCTCCCACTGCTCTCGTGCAACACCTCCCACTGCTCTCGTGCAACACCTCCCACTGCTCTCGTGCAACACCTCCCACTGCTCTCGTGCAACACCTCCCACTGCTCTCGTGCAACACCTCCCACTGCTCACATGCAACACCTCTCACTGCTCACATGCAACACCTCTCACTGGTCACGTGCAACACCTCTCACTGCTCACGTGCAACACCTCTCACTGCCCTCTCACTGCTCTCGTGCAACACCTCTCACTGCCCTCTCACTGCTCTCGTGCAACACCTCCCACTGGTCACGTGCAACACCTCTCACTGGTCACGTGCAACACCTCTCACTGGTCACGTGCAACACCTCTCACTGCTCTCGTGCAACACCTCCCACTGCTCTCGTGCAACACCTCCCACTGGTCACGTGCAACACCTCCCACTGGTCACGTGCAACACCTCCCACTGGTCACGTGCAACACCTCCCTATGGTCACGTGCAACACCTCTCACGTGCAAGTAGTTCTCACTCAAAACCAGTGGCACCTAGAAGCCATATATAGCATTAGGAAGGAGGGGAAAAGCAAGAGGGAGTTAGATCGATTGGCAAGGGGCCTAACAATAGTTTGATGTTTTCCTTAGGAAGGACTTTTGCAAAATTGAGACATCATGTACTGTCCATTGATTTAGTTGACGAAACCTTAGAGAAGTACACTGCACCCATCCATAATCTTGTAAGGGTTGTGAATAGATTACTGAATGCTCACCTCTCATGTGTAACACCTCTCACGTGTAACACCGCTCACGTGTAACACCGCTCACTGCTCACGTGTAACACCGCTCATGTGTAACACCGCTCACTGTCCTCTCACTGCTCACGTGCAACACCTCCCACTGCTCTCGTGCAACACCTCCCACTGCTCTCGTGCAACACCTCCCACTGCTCTCGTGCAACACCTCCCACTGCTCTCGTGCAACACCTCACACTGCTCACGCGCAACACCTCCCACTGCTCTCGTGCAACACCTCCCACTGCTCTCGTGCAACACCTCCCACTGCTCTCGTGCAACACCTCCCACTGCTCTCGTGCAACACCTCCCACTGCTCTCGTGCAACACCTCCCACTGCTCACATGCAACACCTCTCACTGCTCACATGCAACACCTCTCACTGGTCACGTGCAACACCTCTCACTGCTCACGTGCAACACCTCTCACTGCCCTCTCACTGCTCTCGTGCAACACCTCTCACTGCCCTCTCACTGCTCTCGTGCAACACCTCCCACTGGTCACGTGCAACACCTCTCACTGGTCACGTGCAACACCTCTCACTGGTCACGTGCAACACCTCTCACTGCTCTCGTGCAACACCTCCCACTGCTCTCGTGCAACACCTCCCACTGGTCACGTGCAACACCTCCCACTGGTCACGTGCAACACCTCCCACTGGTCACGTGCAACACCTCCCTATGGTCACGTGCAACACCTCTCACGTGCAAGTAGTTCTCACTCAAAACCAGTGGCACAAATGTGGGAAGCAGCAACAAAACAAGCACTGGCGTTGCCAATAGGTCTCGCAGTAGGAAAGTTGGAGCTATTACAATTGCAAATAACAATGCCTTTTATTTTTGTTTTCATTTTAAAAACATAAAGGGCTTTGTCATTTACAAAACCAATAGCTCCAACTTTCCTACTGCGAGACCTATTGGCAACGCCAGTGCTTGTTGATCTTTCTTAGCAGATAAAAACACAAAAAGATCTCAGAGTTAACTTGAGGGTTGAAGTTAAGCTTGTCGTCTATTATTACACCTACATTTTTTGCCTTTGTAACTGGGAAAGGAGGGGATCCCAGTGTTTCTGGCCACCAGCTAGATGACCAGGCAGTAAAGGGATGCAGAGTGGCGTAGAGTGCCATGAAAAAGAGTGCCTTGGTGTAGAGTGACATAGCGTGCAGTGGCATAAAGTAGAATGTTGTAGAGTATAGTGGCGTAAAGTTCAGTGGTGCAAAGTAGTTAGCGTTGGATCAGTGGTGTATGGTGCATTGGTTTTGAGTAAAGTGGTGTAGAGTGCATTGACGTAGAGTGCAGTGGTTTAGAGTACAGTGGCAGAGCATAGACTGCAGAGGCATAGAGTGGCGCATCATAGATTGAAGTAGAGTGCAGTGGCAAAGAGTGTAGTTGTGTATAATAGATTGTTTCAGAGTGGAGTGGTGCAGGGTAGAGTATAGTTGTGCAGGGTAGAGTGCACTGGCATAGATTATTGGCACAGAGTAGAGTGGTGCAGAGTGTCACAGCATTAATTGTAGTGGCATAGAGTGGGGTGGCTCAGAGTGGTGTAGAGTGCAGTAGATTGTTTCCGAGTGGAGTGGAGTGGTGCAGGGCAGAGTGGTTCATGGAATTGTGGAGTGGAATAGAGTAGTAGGGAAGAGTGCAGTGTTGCAGAGTGGAGTGCCGCAGAGTAGAGTGGCACAGCGCTGATTGCAGTGGCATAGAGAGGAGTGGTGTAGAGTTGCAGTGGTGTAGAATAGATTTTTTCAGAGTGGAGTGGTTCAGGGTAGGGTAAAGTGGTTCCGGGTAGAATGCAGTAGCATAGAGTGCAGTGGCATAGAGCAGAGTGGCGTAGAGTGGTACAGCTTTGATTGCAGTGGCACAGAGTGGCATGGAGTAGAGTGAAGTGGTGTAGAGTGGAGTGGTTTAGAGTGGCACAGCGTTGATTGTAGTGGCATAGTGTGTAGTGGCGTAGAGTAGATTGTTTCAGAGTGGAGTGGTGCAGGGTATAGTATAGTGGTTCAGGGTAGAATGCAGTAGCAAAGGGCCAGATGTAGGTAAATCCCATTTACCGATTTTGAAATACCGAATTTTACCGATTCTGTATTTCAAAATCGGTAAATGGGAGTAGGTCCCAACATCTGGATATGTTACCGAATCCTTAAAAATTCGGTATTTACCGATTCGGTAAATACCGAATTGGTATTTGCTATAGAATCCTATGGGCCTTGAAGCCCATAGGATTCAATTCAAATACCGATTCAGTATTTACCGAATCGGTAAATACCGAATATGTCAAGGGTGCAGGGGGTGTCACTTTGACACCCTCTAGCACCCCCAAAACGGGCATGTGTGCAATGTGGCACACAGACATGCCCTAAGGGCACGTCTGTCTGTCACATGGCACATGTGTACATGCACAGATGTGCATGTACACAGGAATCAGTATTTTACCATGGATTTGTATTCCATGGTAAAATACCGATTCTGTAAGCCATGTGCCAATGGAAAATTGGCTACCCACATAGCATTTTTGGTAATTTTACCGAATCATTAAATATTACCGAATCGGTAAATATTACCGAATCGGTAATTATTACCGATTCGGTAATAATAACGAATCGGTAAAATGACCGATTTTGTGCCCCTACATCTCCATAGCCCTTTACCGATCGGAAACGGCCGAAAATAGGTATTTTCGGCCGATTCCGATCGGTAAAGGGCTACCTACATCTGGCCCATAGAGTAGTGGCATAGAGCACAGTGGCATAGAGCAGAGTGGTGTAGAGGGGCGCAGCGTTGATTGCAGTTGCATGGACAGGAGTGGCATATGGTGGAGTGGTATAGAGTAGTGGCGTAGTGTGCATTGTTATAGAGTGCAGTGTTGTGAAGTGTGGCAGAGTAGAGTGACATAAAGTGCAGTGTCTTAGAGTGTATAGTTTCAGAGTACCGTGGAGTGTGCAGGGCAGAGTGGAGTGTTTCAGGGAAGTGTGGAGTGGTATAGAGCAATACCATTGAGTGCTTTGGTGTGGAGATAAGTGTTGCAGAGTGGAGTGATGCAGAGTAAAGTGGCCTAGACTTAGGTGGTGTAAAGTGCATTGGTAAAGCGTGCTGTGGTGCATAGTACAGTGGTGCAGAGTATAGTACCATGTCATATGGTGCAGTGGTGCACAGGAGATTAGATTGGCATAGAGTGCATTGGTTTAGAGTGCAGGAGAGTAGTGCAGAGTAGAGTGCAGTGATAGAAAAAAGTGGCATAGAGCAGAATGGCAGAGATTGCAGTGCTGCAGAGTAGAGTGTTGTAGACTGCATTGGCGTAGAAGGCAGTGGTGCAGAGCAGAGTAGAAAGGCATAGAGTATAATGTCATAGTGTGCAGTGGTGCACAGGAGATTAGAGTGGCATAGAGTGCATTGATTTTGAGTGCAGGAGAGTGGTGCAGAGTACAGTGCAGTGACAGAATAAAGTGGCATAGAGTAGAGTGGCATAATGTTCATTGTTTGACATTGCAGTACTGCAGAGAACAGTGTTGTAAACTGCAGTGGCGTAGAGTGGTGCAAAGTTAAGTGAAAGAGTGCAACGGTGTGGAGTAGAGTATAGTGGCATACAGTACAGTGGTGTAGAGTGTATTGGTTTTCAGTAAAGTGTAGAGAGCATTGGTGTAGAGTGCAGTGATGTAGAGTGCAGTGGTGTAGAATAGAGTGGCGTAGTGTGGAGTGACATAAAATGGAGTGACACAGAGTGAAATAGAGTGGCGTAGACTGCAGTGGCAGAGACTAGATTGTTTCAGAGTAGAGTGAAGTGGCGTAGAGTACAGTGTCATAGAGTGCTTTGGTGCATAGTAGATTACAGTGGTTTAGGGTGAATTGGCATAGAGTATAGTAGCGTAGAGTGGAGCAATACAGAGTAGAGTGGTGTGGAGATCAGTGACGGAGTGAGCAGTGTTGCAGAGTAGAGTGTAAAGGCATAGAGTGGAGTGATGCAGAGTAGTGCAGGGTAAAGTGCATGGCATACAGTAGTGTGATGCAGATTAGAGTGGGAGAAGAGTGCATTGGCAAAGAGTAGAGTGGTGCAAAGTACAGTGCAGTGGTGTAGAGTGCAGTGGCCTAGAGTTGTGTGGTACAGAGTAGAGTGCAGTCATGAAGAGATTTAGTGTTGTAGAGTGCAGTGCATAGAGTGCAGTCATGCAATGTAGAGTGTCAGAGGGCAGGGTCTTAGAGTGCATTGGCATGGAGTGCAGTGGCATCAAGTGCCCTGTCATAGAGCGCAGTGGCAAAGAGTGCACTGGTGTGTAGTGGTGCAGAGTACAGTGGTGCAGAGAGCAATGAAAGGGTACAGTGATGCACAGTAGAATAGAGTGTAGGGACATAGAGCACAATGGTGAAGAGTGACGTAGCGTGCAGTGCCATAGAGTGCAGTTGATTAGAGTAGAATGTTGTAGAGTACAGTGGCATAAAGTGCAGTGGTGCAAAGTAGTTGAGATAGGCGCAGAGGCGTAGGGTGCGTTGGCATTGGTTTTGAGTAAAGTGGTGTAGAGTGAATTGGAGTAGAGTGAAGTGTTTTAGAGTAGAGTGGTTTAGTGTAGAGTGCAGTGGCGTACAATACATTGTTTCAGAGTAGAGTGAATTGGAGTGGTGCAGAGTAGAATCTAGTGGTTTAGGGTGCATTGATGTAGAGTGCATTGGCATAGAGTGGAGTGCTGCAGGGTGGAGTGGCCTAGACTGCAGTGGTATAGGATGCAGTGGTGCATAACAGAGTGGGGTACAGTGCACTGGCATAGAGAAGAGTGGTGTAGAGTAGAGAGGCATAGAGGGAAGTGGCATAGAGTGCAGTGTCAGTGAGCAGTGGTGCACAGTAGATTAGAGAGGCGTAGAGTGTAGTGGTTGTGAGGAAACCCCGGGGAACTCTACCACTGCTCATGAAGTTCCCTCGGCAAAACCCGTATGGGTACCTTACCGTTCTAGTCAGAAAGAAGACAGCGAAAGCTGGGAAGGAACTCTGACAGTAACAAAGGCCTTTTCCTTTGTCACATAGCCCGGAAGAAGTAACCCGGAAGCAGTCAGTCCTTGGAGGGGCGGGGCGGAAAAGCAGGACACCCAATCAGGGATGCCAGAGGGAATGCAGGATTGGCAGAAAAAGGAGGAAGAAGGCGTGACAGCGTCATCAGCTGCTGGGAGACGGAGAGCGCGGGAGAGAAGAGCGAGCGCTGGCGGACCGGAGAAAGACGCGGAGACGAGTTCAGAGACTATCGCTGAGACCCGACCTGAAGACGGCGGAGGCGGAGACCCGGAGAATCCCGAGGAGTGGTCCGAAGACTGGTGGGTCCCGGAGGAGGCTCTCTGCCGCAACTCAGGAGAGTTGCGGCAGAGAGCGGGACGTAACCTGGGCAGAGGGAGGAGAGGAGGGAGCGGGATAGAAAGGGGGTTCTTTCCCAATGATTCCCTAGATTCCCTTGCCTTTAAAAGTGCATGTTCTATACCCCGGCCGTCCATATCGGATTAGGGTATTTTGTAGACTGGGGTGTTTCCAGTCACCCTGCTGAGAGATACCAGTCAGCTGATCTTCTCTTTTTTTGTGGTTGTTTTCCCTTCTTCTTTTCCTTTTTCGCTCACTCCTTTGGCCAGTCCCTCACATGGTGTGGTGGAAGTTGTGGTGGTCGATTAGAGCCTGAGTACTGACCGCTGTTTTTGCTTTCTTTTGTTTGGAGTTGGAACTTCAGGACCCGACCAGACACCCTCCGAAGTGACGAGGACACCTTTGGCGGGCAGGACTATGGACCCCTGTTGGAACCTGTCAAGATAGTGCTCAACTCCTTTTTCTGTGCTGAAACAACAGAACTACTTTTGTTTACCCTCCACCCTGACTTTGCTGTGGTACATACCCTCAATAAATATTGCAGCATAGATCCCTTAAGGCCTCCTCGCTTCTGTTTCCGACCATCCCTCCGACAGTGGTGTAGCATACTGTAGCATAGAGTAGAGTGGCATAGAGTTCAGTGGCAGAGAGTGCAGTGCTGCAGAGTAGAGTGTGATAGAGTGCATTGTGTAGAGTGCAGTGGCAGAGAGTGGTGCAGAGTAAAGAAAAATAGAGTGCAATGGTGTAGACTATAGGGGCGTATTTTGCAGTGGTGCAGAGTAGATTCGCATCGAGTGCAGTGGCGTTGAGTGTATTGGTTTTGAGTAAAGTGGTGGGGTGAGCAATGGCATAGAGTGTAGTAGCATAAAGTAGAGTGCAGTGTAGCAGAGTATACTGTCGTAGAGTGAATTGGTGTATATTAGAGAGGCGTGGAATGCATTGGCGTAGAATGCAGTGGCACAGAGTAGAGTGGTGCAGGGAGCAGTGGCATTGAGTACAGTGATGCAGAGTAGAATAGAGCGGAGTAGAGTGCAGTGACAGAGTACAATGGTGCAGAGTGTAGTGGTGTAGAGTGCAGCGCACAGTACACTGGCGTAGACTACATTGGCTTTGAGTAAAATGTTGTAGAGTGCATTGGCATAGAGTGCAGTGGCATAGAGATGTGTAAAGTAAAATGGAGTGGCAGTGAATTCAGTTGTGGCGAGTGCAATGGTGTAGGTAGATTGTTTCAGAGTGGAGTGCAGTGGTGCAAAGTAAAATAGTGTGGCATAGAGGGGACAAGCATAAAGTGCACTGGCGTAAAGTGGAGTGGTACAGAGGAGAGTGCATTAGCCTTGTGTGCAGTGTTGCAGAGTAGGGTGGAATAGAGTGGTGTAGAGTGCAGTTGCGATGCGTGCAGTGGTGCATAGTGGAGTAGTATGGGGTAGAGTGCATTGGCAAATAATGGAGCGGTTTAAAGGAGAGAGGCGTAGAGTGGAGTTGTGTCTGATAAGAGTGTAGTGAGAGTGTGGAGTTGAATGGCGCAGTTTGGAGTAGTGTAGAGTGGCGTGCAGTTGCATGGGGTGGTGCAGAGTGGGGTGGATAACGTGGAGTATGCATGGTATGGTAAAGTACTGCCATTACAGACAACACATCTTCAATTGAAATGACCATTACATTTGCACTCACATACTGTTTTACAGATACAAGTATGCAGCGCACAAACAATATTAATATGTGTGAAAATGTAATTCTCCAATGTATCATCGCAAACACAAAGAGATGATGGACGGAGCACTGAAACTTTTCAGATACTCACTCCCAGTCACAGATCTGGTTTGAATCCATCATCGTTCTTTAGCTCACCTCGCCACCCCAGTTCAGACCCAGCGATATGCAAATCATTCTTGACCCTGTACCTCATGAGAACAGTTTAGACCGAACTGCCAAGCCAGGTCTTCCCTGGACCGGAAACAAGTATCTTCGGACCGGTTTCAGGGCAACACCCCTCATCAGCCAGGCTAGCTTGAATCCGGTGGCAAAGTGAGCAAGAGACCCCATCTGGGCATACCCTGCCAATTGAGGGCGAACAAAGCAAACACAAGTAGATAATGGACGGAGCGCTGAAACTTTTCAGACACTCGCCCCCAGTCACAGATCTGGGTTGAATCCATCATCGTTCTTTAGCTCACTTCGCCACCCAGTTCAGACACAGCCATATGCAAATCAGTCTTAACCATGTGCCTCATGGGAACAGTCCAGACCAACTGCCAAGCCAGGTCTTACCTGAACCCCAAACAAGCATCCTGGGACTGGTTTCGGAGTAACACCCCTTATCAGCCAGACTAGCTTGAATCCAGTGGCAAAGTGAGCAAGGGACCCACGTCTGGGCATACCCTGTCAACTTAGGGCGAGCAAAGCAAATGGGGTGAATGTATGGCATTGTTCTGCATTCTGTCCATCAATTGTTCTTTTTGCATTTGTCACCCTGAGTGGGACGGGTATCCCAAAAATGGGTCCTGTGCTCTCCATTCCACTGGACTCAAGCTATCCTGGTAGATGAGAGGTGAAACCTCTTAGGATGCTTGTTTCCAGTCCAGGGAGGACCTGGCCTGGCAGTTCGGGCTGGACTGTTCCCATTGGTGCAGGATCAAGACTGATTTGCATATGGGTGGGTTCAAACTGAATGGCATGGTGAGCAAAATAAACTACGGATTTAGGCCCAGATCTCTGATCTGGAGTGGATTTATGGCATTGTTCTGCAATCTGTCCATCAATTGTACTTTTTGCATTTGTCACCCGAGGAGGACGGGTATGCCCAGATGTGGGTCCCAAGCTCTCCATGCCACTGGGCGCAAGCTATCCTGGCTGATGAGGAGTAAAATCCCGAAACCGGTCCTAGGATGCTTGTTTCCAGTCCAGGGAGGACTTGTCCTGGCAGTTCGGGCTGGGCTGTTCCCATTGGGCACAGGTTCAAGACTGATTTGTATATTGTTGGGTTCAAACTGGAATGGCATGGTGAGCAAAACAACGATGGATTGAGTCCAAGATCTCTGTACTGGGGTGAATGTATGACATTGTTCTGCATTCTGTCCATCAATTGTTCTTTCTGCATTTGATTTGATCGTCAGCACAGTTAATTTACAATCATTTAATTTTTGTTATGTGCTAGAAATAAAATTGTATTGTACAGCCTTCCTCAAGCAGACCCCAGTAGCCAGCATGATTGTCCCAGAAGTCCTCTCACTTTGAAGTCAGAGAAAGAAAAATAAATACCAAGCTCCCTGGAAAACACAGCCTGGCATTTGAACTCCGTTTTTGAATGACACTAAATGTGACAAGATAAGAACCAGATTTAAAGGCTTGGGGTGCAGAAAGCAAGTTTGTGGAAGAATACAGTAAACAAGGTTTGGGCAATGGGAGGGGGGGGGGGGGCAACTCAAGCTGGACATCCTAAAGCAAATAAAGCCAGCACACAGAAATCTAGAAAATGAGAGTTACAAACCACGTAGCCGATGGTAAGCAACAGGCAGCATACATTCATAGGTCAACTTTCTAAATGTCCCCAAGATGTCCTTATCAAACAAGACAGCTGTGCTGTCTGGCAGGCTCTGCGACCTAAAACATTTGATATTGCAGTCTCCAAGAGACGATGGTAGTCAGTCAAAACCTTATCCTAGCTCCAGCACGTCTGTGAAGTGCTGCCTAACACCAACATGGCACCACTCAAGACATCTCACGAACGTGCACAAACTGTGCTTCACTGTGTTGTGTGACAATGGGAATTAATCTTAGGGTGCTAGTGAGGTACAACATCAAGCTATGCACCTCACTCTCAAAGTTAATAAATACAACACAGAATACAGCCGAGTGTTTGAAGCTCTTAAAATCCGTTGCTTTGTAAAAAATGAAAAAGGACTAATTTAAAATATCTCATCTTTACATAAATGTGGCGGCCATGTGCACATCTTTTCCTCGGGATCCTTAAACTGCGATGGACAGGCTTCTTGGCGTATAGAACCGCTGTCATGTTGCTCCCTTGTCACTCTTTTACTCACATAAGTCATCCAAACAGAACTTTTGAGTATAATCCCAAGGGAAAGCTTTGTATCACCGTCAATACATGCGCTTAATAGTGTATTCTATTTTGAGTATAATTTGCAGGCCTGTATGTTGTTTTGAGGGGTTGACTGAAATCATGCACGTTATTAGAATGGTGCTAACACCAATGGATGTCGTTTGTGCAATTGATTTCTTATTCTTGCCGATTGGCACTATTCTGATTTTAGACTCATGGTGGTAAAGCAATAACAGTAGATCATATTAATGCTGAGATTGTTGTTAAGATAAAGTCACACTTGTTAAATCTATTAATTGATTTGATTTTTGAAGAATGTTTGCACAGCGAAATGCTTCCATCATTCATTTTTGCTTGCACTAGTGTTTATTGATTACAGTTATTATTTTTTTCAGGAAAAAAACCCCACTTGAAAGACCAATCAAGGTTCCAAATGCACTGGGGTCTAAGGAGACAGATGTAATCCAAAAGGATTATCGTATTCATATGCTTTGAATTGGAATAAATGGTCGATAACAAAGAAATCATCTGAGGGATTTATTTCAAAGTTGCATACTAATTTATTGACGTGAAGAGTGTTTCAAACGATCTTACAAAAAATGTAATAATAACTTTACGAAAATAGGGTTTTATAAGGAGAGTCCCATTAGGTATCAGGCTTGGCTCCAAACTTCCTCGGGCTGTGATGAGAGTCCAATCCCGGCCCTACCGAACGACCTCAGAGCTCCGTAGTATAAACACAGAGCTGCTAAGAGAGTGCAGCAGGCCGCGGGAAGGGAAGGGGACAGCGGGGAGGGAGATCTGCAACGACAAAGAACAAGATATTAAAGCACCCTATCTCCCTATACTACAACAAAGTAATCTAATCTCTCAACCCAACTCCTCCCCCCCACTAGTCACCAGTCAGTACCTGTAAAGAAAAATACACAAAGACCAAATCCAATGGAGACAGGAGATTGTTGTGGTGTGAAGAACTGGGCCAAACTGTGAATACAAAACAAACACGATTCACTCCCTCTACTCCAGGCACAGACTGTTGGCTGTTGCTCAAAACTTAGATCACTACACATACCCCAATGTAATACGTATGTTTCTATCAATGGGCAGCCACACAGTTCCTTTGTTTGACCTTTCCAATACCCCTCCTGTTTAGAACGAGATAAGTAAATAATAATGAATACTGCGCTCCTCAGAAACACTTCCTTGCAACACAGTAAGAGAATCACTTCACATTAGGATCACAGGGTTAATCCTCACTCTGTAATGGGTTGTTAACGATTGCGCCCTAAGAAGTTCTGCCAGTTCGCAATCCGTGAGGGCATAAGGAAAGCGAGGCTCAAAGAAAAGGCTCCTGGTGAGTCCTATCGCCTCCTTGCAAGCGTTCAAGTATTTACGCTATATACAACTATGTTACACCATGAAGGCTCAGTTCGGATTTGGCTCAATATTCAGGTCCGTTTCCCTGAGAACCAACATGCAGCCACAAAAGTTTGTAACCGCCCGCTTAATCACTGAGCCTCCTGAGCTTCCAAGTAACTCTGCACTGAGTGCCACTTTTAACCAGAAAACCGGGTTGTGGGTGTGTAGTTGGGATCGAAGCTACCAACGCCACACACCCCAACGCAAGCAGATTACTCACGGTAACGGTGAACACGGAGTCGCCAGACACCTCTTACCGCCTCCAAACAGGGACTCGGGAACGCCACCGCAAACGGAATTATCGGCGTTTCACCGCCGATTGAGCACAGTATTTATTTCCTGGCATGCGCGCGCAGCTCGCGGTCGGAACGCGACGTCAGCGCGGCATGCCGGGAATTGTAGTTTCTGCTCCCTTTTTGGCGGCCCATGAGCGTTCGGCGTCCAGGAACCTGACAGTACACCCCCCTTTACAAAGGGGTCCCACCACCCCCAGGTTTGCCAGGAAACAAACGGTGAAACCGGGCCACCAGCCGGGGAGCCTTAACAGCGTTCACTGGCTCCCAAGAATCCTCCTCCGGACCAAACCCCTTCCAGGAGATTAGATATTGCAAACGGCCCTTCACCCATCTAGAGTCCCGGATGCATCTCACCTCATATTCCTGATCCTGCATCACCCAGATAGGCACCAGGGACTTACGAATCGGACTCCTAGAGGGTTTCAAAAGGGAAACGTGGAACACAGGATGTATGCGAAGATGCGCCGGCAAACGCAGACGCACAGCAACCGGGTTCACATGACCCACCACCCGGTAAGGACCTATGAACTTAGGATTAAACACACTGTGTTTCTTAAATTTAATATGCTTGGTGGACAACCATACTAAATCACCCTTTTTATACACTGGATTAGGTATCCGGTGCTTGTCTGCTTGGAGTTTATACCTGGCTTTGGCCTTCTCAAGGTTTTTGCGTGTGCTCAAAAGAGTTTTGCGCACCCGTAACAACCTGTCCCTTACCTCTGGCAACTTCACCTTATCAGATGGCAATAGCATAGGTGTGAACCTGGGATGGTGACCATAGGAGCAAAAGAAAGGCGTGTATTGAGTGGATGCATGTTGAGTGCTATTATAGGCTATTTCTGCCACCCACAACCAATCAACCCACGACTCGCTGCTTTCTTGTACGTAGCATCGTAGATACTGTTTCAGGGATTGGTTCAGTCTCTCCGTCTGTCCATCCGTCTGCGGATGGAAACTGGTGGACACAGACGAAGTGATGTGTAACGCTTTACACCAGGTTTTCCAAAATCTCGCAGTGAATTGTGCCCCTCGATCGGACACTATGTCTCTGGGAAGGCCATGCAGTCTTACAATGTTCACCAGGAGTAGCTGAGCTAATTGTCCTGCCGTGGGTACTTGGGCACAAGGAATTAAGTGACCCATTTTGGTCAAGAAGTCCACTACCACGATTATGGCTGTTTTGCCTTGGTCTTTTGGAAGCCCCACAATGAAGTCGACAGAGAATCTCTCCCACGGATTCTCCGGAGTGGGCAAAGGTAGTAACATTCCTTGAGGTCTTTGTCTGTTCGTTTTCATTTGACTGCATGTGACGCACTCCGCCACCCAACGAAGCACATCAGGTCTGATGGAAGGCCACCAAAACTGCCTCTGGATCTTTTCCAAGGTCTTGACAAAACCCATGTGACCAGCACACGGAGCTTCATGGCACCAAGAGAACACAACACGACGTAAGACTTCTGAGGGCACCAGTACCTGTTTTCCTCTCATTGGAATGCCGTGTTTCGTTTTCCATTCCGGATGATGTCTGAGCCATGTGCGCCACACACAGGTTTGCACTCCCCTCCTGACTCGAGATATGAAGTCGTCGGTATGAGTTACCCCTATGACGTTTGCAGGGTCAATGATAGACTGAACCGGTTTCTCCTCTGGTATCAGGTGGTTCTCTCTCCTGGTAAGCGCATCTGCCTTCCTGTTGTAGGTACCAGGCCTAAAGGTAACCACAAATTGGAATTCTTCGAAGAACATCATCCACCTTAATTGCCTGGGGGAAAGGTGTCTCGCAGCTCTTAAAAACTGTAGATTACGGTGATCTGTATATACCGTGATCTGGTGACGAGCCCCCATCAACCAGTGTCGCCATTCCATAAAGGCATCCCGTATAGCTAGTAGCTCCTTTTCGGTGATGGTGTAATTTACTTCTGAGGGATTGAGCTTCCTGGACATGTAGGCAATCGGGTGCAGGGTGCCTGTTGATTCTTCCTTTTGAGACAACACTGCCCCCAGGGCTATTTCTGAGGCATCTGCCTCGACTATGAATGGTAAATCAGGATTGGCGTGTGTTAACACCGGTGCTGAGGAAAATGCTGCCTTGAGCTCATCAAATGCTTGTTGAGTTGTCTGTCCATACAAACGGGATGTTTTTCTTCGTAAGCTGCGTGAGGGGTGACACCATTCCTGAGAAACCCGCTATGAATCGCCTGTAGAAGTTGGCAAACCCCAACAGGCTCTGGATGTCTTTAACGTTGTTGGGTCGTGGCCAATCTACAATCGCTTGGACTTTTCTTTCTGCCATCACTTGCCCTGACGGAGTAAGCATTACACTCAGGAACTCCACCGTCGTGACGTGGAATTCACATTTGGTGATTTTGCAGAAGAGATGATGTTTCTGGAGGGCTTGCAGCACTGATTTTACATGGGTGATGTGTTCTTCTGTTGAGTTGGAATAAATGAGAATGTCGTCTATATAAACGACCGCATAATGATCCAGGAATTCACGAAGGACCTCGTTCAGAAAAAATTGAAATGCGGCCGGGGCATTGCAAAGCCCAAAGGGCATTACTAAATACTCATATAAACCATACCGCGTTTTAAAGGCCATTTTCCACTCATCACCCCGTCTTATGCGAACAAGGTGATAGGCCCCACGCAAGTCCAACTTCGTATAGATGTGGGCTGCTCTGACTTGTTCTAGCAGCACCGGGATCAAAGGTAGCGGATATTGATTCTTCACGGTGATGGCGTTTAATGCTCTATAATCTATGCAACATCTCTTTTCACCATTAGCCTTTGGTATGAAGAACAAAGGGGATGCTGCAGGTGATCTAGAAGGTCGAATATATCCGAAGGCCAAATATTTCTCAAGATATTCTCGTAGCGTCTCTGTTTCGGGTAGAGTAAGCGCGTAAATTCTTCCATTGGGGATCTCGGAGCCAGGGATGAGGTCAATGCGACAATCATACATGCGGTGAGGTGGAAGCACCTCGGCCTCTTTGTCGCTGAACACTGGTCCAAACTCAGCGTAACATGAGGGCAGAGTTACGTCTTTTTCCGCTGCTGTGGCGATTGATTGAATAGGCTCTAAGTTTTGTGCAGGCTCCTTATTCGTGGGAAAACAGTGTTCTCGACAATAAGGGGAAAGGAACTGAATGGATTTGGTAGCCCACCGTATATCCGGATCATGTATTTGTAGCCAGGGGAGGCCTAGGATGATTCCATATTGCGGGGCTTCAATGATGTTGAAGATCAAAAGTTCATGGTGGGAATCAGAACATACCATTTCATACTCGCTCGTGCGATAAGTAATCGGTCCTGCTTGAAGTTCATGTCCATCTACAGCGTAGACTGTTTCAGGTCTTTCTTTGGGAATGAGAGTCACTCCTAATCGACGAGCCATAGAACAATCCATAAAACACCCTGTAGCTCCTGAATCAACCATTACATGCACCTCATGTTGTTTCTTGTTGATGGTAATGAACATGTTCACAAACAGGTGGTTTCTCATATCCACGGAATCCGGGGTGAGTGAAGGGATGATGTGTATGCTTGAGGGTTTCCCTTCACTCACCATCAAGCCGTGTAGTTTCCCGACTCCTTTGCGGAGACTCCTGCTACACTCGGGCCTCCCCGTCCCCGGTTACTTTTTGGCTTCACTGGGCATTCCCTTACGTAATGGCCTTTCTTCCCACAATATAGACACAATCCTTGTTTGCGTCTGTATTCTCTTTCGCTGGTGGTTAAGGAGGCTCGCACCGTCCCTATCTCCATGGCCTCGGGAGACGGAGCCGGTTTGTCACTGTTACCAGGTTGTTCATAAGGCATCACGGCTTTGTCCTTCTTCTTATGCTCTCCTTTTCTTTCCTTCATGCGATGATTTAATCGCAATGTAAGGTCTATTAAAGCAGAACATGTACGGGGCTGAGGATCTATCTGGGCTAAGACGTCCTTCATATCTTCATGGAGGCCTTAATAGAACAAAGCGGTTCTTTTTGCTTCAGGCCAATCTGTTTCGGCCACCAGTCTTCTGAAATTGTTGAGATAGGTAACAAGGTCATTGTCTCCCTGTTTCAATTGTAACAACTCTCTGTCGGCCGTGAGAGTCTCGGCCCTCCTGTCAAATGTTTTCTCAAACTCCTCTCTGAAATTATCCCAGTGATATAAGAGTGGGTCATCCCTTTTGACAATTGGAACCGCCCACTGTGCAGCTTCCCCCCCTAAGTATGAGATCAGGAAAGCTACTCTCGCTTGGTGTGTGGAAAACATCTTGGGTTTGCACATAAAGTGCATCTGGACCTGTGTCATGAATACTTGAATCTTTTTTATGTCACCATAGTATCTTTCCGGGGGTGCTAGCGGCATTTGTGCAGGCATTTCCACCACCACCGAAGTGGCAGGGGAAGTGCTACTGGATGCCCCGGTTGTGGTAGTGGGGGTGGGCAGTCTATCCAACCTGGCGCGCAGCTGTGCGTTCTCAGCCCTGGAAGCCGCTACCTCCCTATTGGCAGCTGTTAGCTCCACCTGCACTAAGGCCAAAGCGGCCATGACATCCTCTAAGGTGGTCATGGCGAACTCTCAACACAGCCAAGAGGAGGCAAAATCCTTGGGCCGATAATTCTATCAGGCTTGGCTCCAAACTTCCTCGGGGCTGTGATGAGAGTCCAATCCCGGCCCTACCGAACGACCTCAGAGCTCCGTAGTATAAACACAGAGCTGCTAAGAGAGTGCAGCAGGCCGCAGGAAGGGAAGGGGACAGCGGGGAGGGAGATCTGCAACGACAAAGAACAAGATATTAAAGCACCCTATCTCCCTATACTACAACAAAGTAATCTAATCTCTCAACCCAACTCCTCCCCCCCACTAGTCACCAGTCAGTACCTGTAAAGAAAAATACACAAAGACCAAATCCAATGGAGACAGGAGATTGTTGTGGTGTGAAGAACTGGGCCAAACTGTGAATACAAAACAAACATGATTCACTCCCTCTACTCCAGGCACAGACTGTTGGCTGTTGCTCAAAACTTAGATCACTACACATACCCCAATGTAATACGTATGTTTCTATCAATGGGCAGCCACACAGTTCCTTTGTTTGACCTTTCCAATACCCCTCCTGTCTCCTGTTTAGAACGAGATAAGTAAATAATAATGAATACTGCGCTCCTCAGAAACACTTCCTTGCAACACAGTAAGAGAATCACTTCACATTAGGATCACAGGGTTAATCCTCACTCTGTAATGGGTTGTTAACGATTGCGCCCTAAGAAGTTCTGCCAGTTCGCAATCCGTGAGGGCATAAGGAAAGCGAGGCTCAAAGAAAAGGCTCCTGGTGAGTCCTATCGCCTCCTTGCAAGCGTTCAAGTATTTACGCTATATACAACTATGTTACACCATGAAGGCTCAGTTCGGATTTGGCTCAATATTCAGGTCCGTTTCCCTGAGAACCAACATGCAGCCACAAAAGTTTGTAACCGCCCGCTTAATCACTGAGCCTCCTGAGCTTCCAAGTAACTCTGCACTGAGTGCCACTTTTAACCAGAAAACCGGGTTGTGGGTGTGTAGTTGGGATCGAAGCTACCAACGCCACACACCCCAACGCAAGCAGATTACTCACGGTAACGGTGAACACGGAGTCGGCAGACACCTCTTACCGCCTCCAAACAGGGACTCGGGAACGCCACCGCAAACGGAATTATCGGCGTTTCACCGCCGATTGAACACAGTATTTATTTCCTGGCATGCGCGCGCAGCTCGCGGTCGGAACGCGACGTCAGCGCGGCATGCCGGGAATTGTAGTTTCTGCTCCCTTTTTGGCGGCCCATGAGCGTTGGGCGTCCAGGAATCTGACATTAGGAATGACTAATGTAGGGAGGAGACACTTCCCCAGCAAAGGAACAGTGATGACCTATCAATAAAAAATACACCCATGACTAGGAGGTGATACCCTGCTCACACACCAAACACTGAGTAACCATATAGCTTTTACAAGAAAGGAGTGAAAAGATATTCAAAAATATTTTACGATGAGAGGTCATCAGAGCGAAAAACAAAAAACCAAAGCGCCTGACTGTGGGTGCCCTTGGGCCATGGGTGATGCACAGGAATGATAACAACGAATCACAGGAAAGTGCAGTGAAGAGTGAGTCAGGCACTTACTCCATCATAGTAACAAGCATTGGAAATGCAATAGGTCTCACAGCATTAGAGTTAGTGCTTTTAGAATTGTTTATGGGTTTTTTTTGTAAATCTTTAGCATTTTTGTTTCCTGTAGCCAATGCTAAAGAATTACAAATAAAAAAAGCCATAAACAATTCTAGAAGCTCTAACTCAAATGCTCTGAGACCTATTGCACTGTGTGAGGGTGAGGGGTTGAGGGTGAGTGAGGGTGAGGGTGGGTGAGGGTGAGTGAGGGTGAGTGAGGGTGAGTGAGGGTGAGTGAGGGGTTGAGGGTGAGTGAGGGGTTGAGGGTGAGTGAGAGTGAGGGTGAGTGAGGGTGAGTGAGAGTGAGGGTGAGTGAGGGTGAGTGAGGGTGAGTGTGAGTTAGGGTGAGGGGTTGAGGGTGGGTGAGGGGTTGAGGGTGAGTGAGGATGAGTGAGGGTGAGTGAGGGGTTGAGGGTGAGTGAGGGTGAGTGAGGGTGAGTGAGGGGTTGAGGGTGAGGGGTTGAGGGTGAGGGGTTGAGGGTGAGTGAGTGAGGGTGAGGGGTTGAGGGTGAGGGGTTGAGGGTGAGGGGTTGAGGGTGAGGGGTTGAGGGTGAGTGAGGGTGAGGGGTTGAGGGTGAGTGAGGGTGAGGGGTTGAGGGGGAGGGGTTGAGGGTGGGTGAGGGGTTGAGGGTGAGGGGTTGAGGGTGAGTGAGGGTGAGGGCGAGTGAGGGTGAGGGGTTGAGGGTGAGGGGTTGAGGGTGAGGGTGAGTGAGGGTGAGTGAGGGTGTGTGAGGGTGAGTGAGGGTGAGTGAGGGTGAGTGAGAGTGAGGGCGAGTGAGGGGTTGAGGGTGAGGGGTTGAGGGTGAGGGGTTGAGGGTGAGTGAGTGAGGGTGAGGGGTTGAGGGTGGGTGAGGGGTTGAGGGTGAGTGAGGGTGAGGGGGAGGGGTTGAGGGTGGGTGAGGGGTTGAGGGTGAGTGAGGGTGAGGGCGGGTGAGGGGTTGAGGGTGAGGGGTTGAGGGTGAGTGAGGGTGAGGGCGAGTGAGGGTGAGGGGGTGAGGGGTTGAGGGTGAGGGTGAGGGTGAGGGGTTGAGGGTGAGTGAGTGAGGGTGAGTGAGGGTGAGTGAGGGTGGGGCACGGGTAAGCAATGCGTATGCTTTCTTTAAATTAGAACACTGCGTTCAACGTTACTTACAAAGTTGCTATCATTTCTTATTACAACAAACACATCATGATGATTATTAACATTTCTTATTACAACCAACATATCATGATGATTAATGTACCCGGAACGTATCTGACAGGTACGTACGCGCACAGCAAAAACATTACTGAAATATGTTATTTAAAAACGTGGTGTAACTATTGCCTAAATCATTGGTACTTGTTGCGTCTGCCTAGGAAGGAGAAAAGAATGAGCCAACATGGGTGGCATAGTACTGGCCAGTGCTAGAAATGGCGAAATAGAAATAGAAGTGCAGGTAACAGCTTGTTTTTTGTAAAGTACAGGTACTCTACAATTAAAATTATTATGATTCTCATGAGAAGTGCAGCTACTCTTTCTCTGAAAATAAAAAAGTAACCGCACTCAGTACCAGACAGACAGTACCCTTTAAAGCAGTGGTACTGGCCACTTAATCTAGCTCAGTTGGTTATAATCCTGGGTGCAGCTGTGTTCACCATCTGAGCTGAACGGCAAGGTACACACGCGCCGCAGTTACAATGAAATAAACCGGCACAAACACGCTTCTCAGAAAATGTCCATTTTTTGCAACTGATTCGGGATTTCTAAAAAAGTAGGCTGAGGCAAGATAGACAAAACGTATGGAAGGAATTGTGTCTGGATTTGAGGAGTGTGTGGTGAAAATATGTTCGAGGTCCGTGCGAGTATTATTTAAATAGCTCCCATATTGGCTTGCACATATTGCTTTAAAGAATTAAAGGCCACCTCTTCTCCCCCGCCCCCCGGCCAGCATACAACTTTAAATACAACTTTAAATTCGGCATACACATTTAAATTAAGATTCCAACTTTAAATTCCTTTTCAATAGTTTGTGAGCATTGGTGATAGTAGTTAAACATGCTGAACGTACCTCCGTGGTGAGCAGAGCCCCGGATGTCCCTCTCTCTGCCTGCGTTACTCGACTGTGTGGCGCAAGCTCCACTGATGGGCTTTTAAGCTTGTTAGCAGGATGCTCAGAGCTGACATGTGGGTCAGTTTTCCCTTTTTAGCAGGACGGGTCATTATGATTCAGTGCTCGGCTTTTTTTCTTGCTTCTTTTTTTAAGTCATTGACATTTTTCTTTTACGAGGCTCTCAGTCGAGTCTAGTTAAGACTCCCTATTTTGAGGTGAATTTATTTGCCTATTGTTGCCAGAAAGCATAACGAAAAAAACGAAAGAGAAAGCAGGGTAACCTGACCCAGGAGGGGGGAGGAGGGAGGAGAAATGCGTCTCGGCCGGAGCAGGGGGCGGAGCAGGGAGAGCGGGCTTTGGAATGTAATTCACACGGCCGGCCGGTCGTGAAACTGAAAGCATGGCCGGCCGGCCGTGAAAGCCTTTGATGCGGCAGGGGAAATGCGAGACGGCGGGAAGGGGAGGGGGCGGAGCGGGTAAACCAAGACGGACGTGCACGCGCTTTTAAGCTCAATGCGCATGCGCATTGAGCTTAAAAGTCACGGGCACTGCAAGGAATCGCCACGATTCCTTGCAAGTTGGGGAAAGAGTGGATAAGTCCCAATACTCTCGCTTGCTCGATGCGCATGCGCATCGACAGGCGAGACCTAAAAAGGAATGATTAAAGGTGTGTTACATGATCTTAACGAGACAGCACCAACCCGTGACATGGGTGGTTTTCAGGCCTAGCAAACAATAGCATTGCTCCCGCCACCGCTGCCATTAACAATGGGACTAGAGAGCTGGTGTCAGCAGCTTGGACTCTGTGCTAAAATCTACTGGCAAATAAAATATACAAGATCCTTATCCTAAAGAGGGTAACATACCAAAAAGTGTGTGGTTGCAACAATGGATCCATATGTGCATTAACTAGAATGGGTATTGCAGATTTGGCTGCTGGACATAGTTACTCATTTTCCTACACCTATTGTTTGTCAAGAAGATCACATTAGGCGCCTCTTCTTAAAAGCACTATGCTCTATTTAATCAGCATATGATTATTTTAATAGCTGTTGGTAATCCTACAAAAAGGCACTTTATGCTAGGGTTCTTCAAAGCACTTTACAAAGATGATAGATGAAGGTAATTATACAACTATTCACACCTATAAAACAGTAATAATAAACAAGATTAAATGCAAATGTCCATCCCGTAATTCTGACATCAGCCTGCTCCAAACCTCTACAGTCTGTTGCAGCTATACAACCCGAGCTGTGGGTGCAAACATGCCCAATTTATGAGTGCAGTGTCTGAGGTATAGTGCTGAACCAACTATTCTCTTGTAACATGCCTTTGCAATGCAGTAGGGCTCACATTTGCAAGAGTTTAAGCTATTGGCATTGTAAATGACAGTGCCTTTTATTTATCAGTTGTGATAATTAACACATAACTAAAAGGCATTGTCATTTACAATGCCAATAGCGCAGACTCTTTTAAATGCAAGACCTATTTAATTTCAAAGAAGCAGCCGCCATTGTCACGGGGTGCTTGGAAAGTGAAAGCACGCATGGTGCCGTGAATGTTGCAGGAAAGCATGTTGTGCCTGCAGTAGGAGAAACTCAATTAAGAAAATAGTGCTTACAGACTAAATAAGACATACAGTGTAACAACAGAAGTAAAAGGGACAGTCATCACGGGAGGTTACAGATGAAGACAAGGTGGTATAAAGGAGGGACTAACAAACCTATTAACGAATCAAAACCCAGCATTTACAAAGGGCAATGACACAAGCCAATGACAAATATGGGCACGAGTGGCCGGAGCTTCAAGTCCAAACTCGAATACAGCATGCACTGTCTAGGCTCGACCTAAAAAGAGTGCCCTTTATACTGATTCTCCTATCCGCTTCTCAGTTCTTATGTTTCTGAATTAAAAAGAAGAAGAGGATGAGGATATAATAATCGAGAAGTATGCAGCACATGAAGCCAAGGATGAATCCTTGTTTTTAAGGGGTGCTGCGTAGGTGAAACACACAGCCTACGTTTAGGACTAACGTGGCATTCAGTAAATATTCGTAGTAACATAGCAGTATTTTAATTCCAAATGCATCTGTTTGGAGCGTAGTATGATGAAAGTATTCCATATATTTACATTTATTCCTAGGGGTGCAATGAAAATCGGACATTACTAAAAACAGGGCCCTAATGGATAAGAACTACCCAATGAAAAATAAAAATGTTGCTCCCACGTTTTATTGCAAGTGTTATGAGGAATCGATAGGAATACTTAATTTGCCCCAGTCACCCCCAAAAGCTCTTCCAATATCTTAAAGATTATTTAGTGCACAGGTGTTCCCTGTACATATGCGGCTACAAAGTCTAAGTGTTGCTACCCACAGTCTTACTGCATCCTTAGTACAGAGTAGGAAATCATACTAAGTGTAGGAGCTCCAAATTAGAAAGTTTGAGGACTCTACATGCCTTGAATATTAAAAAGGAATGTTTGTGTGTTATTGCACAGCCTTTAGAGCATGGCTGCATTACTATACAGTGCCACTCAAAGTGTCACGCAGTGGAGAAGTGTGGCTCAATGGTTAAAGCGGCAGACCCTGATGCAGAGATCTGACCCGGGACCAGGGTTCAATTCCCCGCCTCGGCGGGTCTTGGGCTCAAAATTCCACGGACCTGATAATTCTCGCCTCAGTGCCTATTCCAATCATGAGCCCCACTCTGCAACTCTGGGCAATAGCTTGCTTAATCTCCACAACGGCCCCCACAACGCTAAGGATGCCTGGCCTCCACCTTGGGGGTGCCCAGGAGTGGACACCTCACAAGGAAAGCCAGGATGGGTTCCACAGCGGTATTCATACACGTGCCTTGAGACCCTTGCGGGTGAGTAGTGCGCTATACAAGTATCAATTTACATTACGCATACAACATAGAAAACTCACACATAAGCACACTATACACATGGGAATTTCACGCATAAGCCAACTGAAACCTTGGCAGCCCTGTCATTTCAGTAACTTATTGGCTGAAATACTGTAAACGAGCCCTAAAAGTCAGTACAGTCTCCTGCTTTTCCAGCACTGCTGCAGCTGTTTGAATTGACCACTTTCTGAAATCTGGCCTTTGTAGTTCTCCACGAACCATCTCTCCACTCATAGCTTCTTTACCTTATACTGGAGAGTGTAGCTCATAGAGGGCGCCTCAGGGGAGAAGCCAACACTCCTGTTCACAATATAGTAAACAGGCAATACACATATGCACGAAGATTGTCCTATTAGCAAAAAGTCAGGATTGACTGAAGGTGTCATACATAGCTTGGAGCCGCTAATGTCACACTTCAACTATAATTCCCACCCATTTCTTTGTAAACTAACAGCAAGGGTAGGCATTCCAGATGGCGAATAAAGAGTTTAAGGGCAAACTTCCATTTAAACAGAGTGGTTCTCTATCTTTTTGTGGCTCATAGTTGTACTGTCACCAAGTACAAGTGGAAGCGTGTATGTTACTCAGGGTCTGATTAGCCACAATAACAATATAAACATACATTTTTGCATTCTTATATTCAAGGCACAAAAAAGTATGATAATACCGACATTCAGGTTTATGGGAGAAGCAAAATAATATGCAGATGCAACATGTATTTTATTAACTTGTATATGTTTATAGAATATACTTTAGCATTTATGTAATTCTTCGAATTGTGTTTTAGTATTATGCTCAGATGGTAGACCTCCTACTCTACTGAAAAACACTCCGTTTGACACCTAACATTTTCCTTGACTTAGTTTGAGCTGTTTCCTACTTACCTAATAAGTCACACTGGCAAGTATGTTACTTTCTATGTTAACTACAACAAAAAGTAACACATTTGAAAAGTGCAGTAGTTTAAAACAAATGTCATTTTGATCAGAAAACAGCAGACACATTAATAAAGTCTAAAGGTTACTGCCCAAAATATTTTACTTGGCATTGTTTTAGTAAATGGCCTCGAGTGGTTCTCTACGCAGATAATCTATTGATCTTCTTGAGCAACCCAGATACCTTGGGGCCACGCTCTGAATTCTTCAGATCTCAGGGGAAACTTCAGGTCTGTATATTAACAAGGGTATAGCCATGATATTCCCGGCCAACTCCTACCCTCAGGACCTGGGCTGGGGACTTCCGGGTGGCCACGCACTGATTCCAATATTTGACAGCGTATATTGCACGTAAAGTTGGAGATGATTGGGAGTGCAATCTACAACCACTAATGGTTAACTTGATCACCAATGTTAAAGCATGGAAAGCATGGAAAGCTCAGTACTCTCGATATCACAGTTAATCACATTTTCCTCCCTGTCATGTTGGAGGTACTTAATGCCTCAATTTCCACCAACACGGTTCCACCAGCATGGAAACAGGCAAGGGTGAGGGCACTCGCGAAGAAACCTAATATGGACATGAATAATTTTAACAACTACCGTCCCATTTCCCTGCTCACCTGGATCAGCAAGATACTGGAAAAATATATTAACAACCTTTTAACTCATTTTCTAGAAAATCATCAACTGCTTGACCCGTCACAAACCGGTTTTCGCCCCAAACATGGGACAGAATCGGCTCTGTTGTCAGTTCTGGAAGAAACAAGAGGCATCTTAGATCGGGGAGGATCGGTGGCAGTCATCCTCCTCGATCTGAGTGCCGCTTTTGACACTGTGAATCATGAGATCTTATTGCAGCGTCTCCATGATATTGGGATCCAAGGGGGAGCAATGAAATGGCTCAGGTCATTCTCGTCCAATAGAACTTTCCAGGTTTTTGAGGGAAAAACCATCTCCACCAGCAGACCGTTGGGCTGTGGAGTCCCGCAGGGCTCCTCGCTCAGCCCGACGTTGTTTAATGTCTATATGAGACCACTGGCAGGTATCGTCCGCCCATATGGTATTAAGATCGTTACCTACGCGGACGATCCCCAGTTGGTGGTCTCTCTGACGCGGGCTGAGGACCCTACGGCCATGGTAGATTTGGCTGGCTGTCTGAGCGAAGTGAACAGCTGGATGACCCTGTCTTGTCTTAAACTCAATGGGGACAAGACAGAGGTTATGATGCTGGGACGCTCGGCCCCGTCCTCGCTGAGCTCCATCTGGCCTGCCTGCCTGGGTCCCCCCCAGTCCCAAAGGATGCCATTAAGAGCTTGGGCATTTGACTGGACAGGTCCCTAACGCTAGACCACCAGGCTGTTAAGCTGTCTGCTACTTGTTTCAGTATTATCAGAATGCTGAGGAAGATTCTCCCCCTGTTACCTTTCCAAGTCAAGCAAATTGTCATACAGGGACTGATCCACTCTAGGCTGGACTTCGGAAATGCACTCTATTTGGGAGCTCCTGACTTCACATTGCGGAAATTACAAGTGATCCAAAATTGTGCAGTCCGGACCCTACTTCAAATTCCTCGTAGGTCCTCCCCTAAACCTGGATTAACAAGATTGCACTGGCTTCCTGTTAGAGACAGGATTACTTTTAAATCCCTTTGTATCGCCCACCAGTCATTTTGGGCAACTGGCCCTCTGATCAATTGTCCCCTAATCACCCCATACCTCCCTAGCAGACAGTTGCGCTCAGCTAGCGCGTTCCTTGCTACGGTGCCCAAAGTCAACCGGGCTAGATCAGGAGGCCGTTCTTTCACCCTGAATGCCGCTAAGCTGTGGAACAGCTTACCCCTTCAATTAAGGTCTAATCCAGATCTGACCTCCTTCAGGAAGCAGCTGAAAACTGTTCTGTTCAATAAATAAACTCTCCTATCTCTCTGTGTCAATTGGTCTGCTGCTTAGTTCATCTCGCAATCTCAGCGCTTGGACGCCTCCGGGCAACTATTTCGCGCTATACAAAATGCATTTTCATTTCATTTCATTTCATCACTCCTTGGTAGATCTGCTGATTTTAAAATGGTATCACCTCCCAGATTCTTATACTAACTACAGATTCATCCACATAACATTCCAAGCTCTCTCTTCCATAAGATCAACGCAGTGCTATGCGGTTTCCTTTGGAATTAATGTCTACAGTGTATAGGCTTTGCTAGATGCTTAAATTCATAGTCGAGGAGGAGCATTGCGACAGGAGGGCATTCCACCAAATCATAGTCAACGAATGACTACAAAATAAACATGGATACCCTGCATAGGCTGCAGAATAATGGGCACTTAAGGGCTCCCCCATACTCAATGTACTGTACAGTGACTCTGGGCCATGGCCACCTCCGCGGGCGACCAGAGAGCTTCTCCGACTTTACCCTACATCGCATGTGATGGCATAATAGACTGACCGAACAGATTCCTCTGTGGGTGGGTGCAGCCTTGGTTCAGGTGACTTATCTCGAGGGATTCCGGAAATGGGATATTAACAGCATCTCTACCTTGGGGTACCCGATGAAGGGACTGGTCCTCAAATCCTACCAACCCCTAGAGCAAGAATTCCACCTCCATCATAGCCAGTTCTATAGCTGCCAACAACCTAGGCACGCTCGGGATTACAAGAACTCCCAGAATTCCACTCCCTTGAAGTAAAGCTGCAGATGGACACTGTGGTGACCATGGAGTAACAAAAGTCTACTGCATGCTGATATGACATTTGCCAGACTCCTTCGGGACACTATACACTGCTTCAGTGCAGGATTTGGCCCGCACACAGATGAAGAGTGGACCGAAGCCAGAGATGCCTCGGGGCATAAGGCAATCTTCTCCAGGCTTGGATTAGTGCAACTGAAATACCTCTCTCGGGTCTATTTTACTAGACATAGGCTGTGGAAAAAGAGAGTCATTGCCTTTCCCATCTGCCTCAGCTGCTCAGCACACGGGGGTGTTCGTTTACACACGGTCTGGAGCTGCTCGAGAAAAGTTACATTCTGAAAACAGGTAACTTCTTGCATGTGATCAGTGCTAGGGTGGCCCATACCACGTGACAGCAAGCTAATTCTCCAGTGGCGGTGCGTCCATTAGGGGTGTTGGGGCATTGCCCCACTAGCCTGGACGACCGCCGACCGACCGCACTGAATACAAAAAGTATTTGCACTGTACATAAATTAAAAGTGGAACAAGAGCGCACTCAGGCCCCGGAAAAGCCCGACAGGATCGGGACTACATTAGGGAAATGGGCCGGCGGCGTGGGGGGCGGGGCTGTGTCAGACTCAGAGTGACAGCCAGGCAGGCAGGCAGGCAGGCAGCACAGGCAGATCTGTGCGCATGCAAAAGGCCGGAGTAGTCGAGATTTCGACTGGCCCACGCATGCGCACTTTTGAGACCTCCCCCCCCCCCCCCTCCCCTCTACAGTAATGTTGGACATAGGCATGGAGCTGGGGCCCCGGGTGTAAAAATGGGCAGATATCAGTCTGCTCTTTAGCCAATCCTGGCGCAGTGGCGCTGCTAACGCCGCGCCAGGATTGGCTACTCCAGCTGGATGGTGCCGCGCGTGGGTGTTGGCTGCTGTAAGGCAATGTCACCAGTGATTGGCCAAACTGCGCGTGCTGGAATCATGGCACAAGGCAGTCAACAACAGTAAGTGAAAGTGAAAGTGATGATGTGTTCATGATGAGTCAAACAGTGGGCGCATGACTGTTGTTGTTGGACTCGTCGTGAGTCGTGACCAGACGTGTGTGTATCAGCGCACTGGTGTTTGCCACTGGACCGCCTGAGTGTGACAGTTGACATCGACGAGACCGCGCCCTCCCACGTAAGTTATGCTGCCACCAACCAATAATTTACGTGTGTGATGATTTTATGTGTGTGTATCTAATACACTATACTATTTTTAGGTTTCGACCTGGCGAGGGCACGCAGTGCCCCGCCCAGATCGAAAACTTTTGTCAAGAGTATGTATGTTCGGACCGCCTCTGTTTCCCATTGGCTAGCTCCATAAATGGACGCTAGCCATTGGGAGACAGGCTGTCAATCACGCTTTCCCGTGAAAACGCGATTCGGGGGCGTTTCTGTGTCTTTTTTTAAGTACCGCCCTTTCCTCTTCCCATTGGCTGGAATTTTACCTTCCAGCCAATGGGAAGGGGAGAGCGAGAAAAACACGCCCCCGAATTTGCCGGCCGGGACACCCCCGTGACGTCATTCCAGGGCCGCGCTGTGATTGGCTGCCGGCCCGGGACCTGACTTGTTTGTTTGTTCTCTCCTTTATGAGGTAAGTTGTGCCCCCTCCTGCCTGCTGTCCGTGTCTTTTTCACCCCCCTCCCGCCCGCTGTCCGTGTCTTTGTTTTTGCCCCCCCTCCCGCCCGCTGTCCGTGTCATTGTTTTTGCCCCCCTCCCGCCCGCTGTCCGTGTCATTGTTTTCGCCCCCTCCCGCCCGCTGTCCGTGTCTTTGTTTTTGCCCCCCTCTCGCCCGCTGTCCGTGTCTTTGTTGTATCTTAAAATGTAATCTGACTGTGACCACTAAGGCAAACCAGAACCGGTTCACTCAAACATTTCTCGTCCGTTTGTAAAAAGAATGCATACATCCTGGCAGGACCATAGGCTGGCTGACACTCCGCCCCGATTGTGCCCATTCCATGCTCTATTTAAGATCTTCCATTATATATGTTTTCCATTTCCACTAAGCACTGCTTTGAGAAAGAGTTTGACTTCCTCTGAGACAGTGCTATCTGTCATTTTTTTTTTAACATCATTTTTATTGCATCACCAATATAAAAGTACAGACAAGATATTCAGCAAAATGATTATGACAAGGACCAGTTCAGTTGAATATATTCGCTTTTCGTCCGGGGAGCTCTCGCCGCTTGCGACGTGGGCAGCTTCCTCTCCGTCTTGAGCTCATACGTCTTACATTGTCTGACCGCTTCATTGTGCACATAACCCTGGAATGCTTTTGTGATTTACGCCCCTCCCCCTCCCCAAATTTCGGTACCCCAACATCCCTCCAAACCAGCTTCCTACCCGCCCTCCCCCGTGGTCGCGCTGCGCTTGAGTAACCTTGTATCAGTGCCTGGTGTGTTGCAGGAGGAAGCAAACAATCGCTAAGGTGTGTTCTCCCGTATAATGTTAGGGTCTGCTCCAGCTAGTTCGCTCTCGCCTTCCTGCCCCTCATCGTCCACATCCCTGAGCGCCTGCACCATCACCTCCCATGCAGTCGCCCTTTCCAGTGCTTTCTCATCATTCGACCTCCAGGCCATCTGGTATCGTAGGGTACTATCACACGCGGCCCATCTCAGACACTCCCCATACCATCTTTTATATGTGGGTCCCACTCTGGACTTCCAATTTCGTGTGATCTCCCGCTTGGCCAGGATAAGCCCTAAATCTATAAATTTACTTGACATCGTATTTCTAGGTGTGTGTGGGAACCAGTGAAGGATGCCAACTGCCTTAGTGTATTGGATATCCCTGTCCGTCGCCCCGTTAAGGGCCCGTCCAACTTCCTGCCAGTAGTCGCCTAAAGAGGGGCAATCCCACAGCATATGACAGAAATCCGCCCCCGCTGTATTACACCTGGGGCAAGCAGCGTCGGTCGCCCCAAAGTACTGTTGGATTTTCCCGGGCGTAAGGTATGCCCTATGGATAACATAGAAGTGGATTAATTGGAACCTGGCATTCCTCGAGCTCTTCCGCGCCCTCCTCAGTAGTTGGCCCCAGGTCGTGTCTGGTATCTCCACCTGGAGGTCCAGCTCCCACTTGGCCTTCAGGGCTGTCAGAGGTTGCAAGGCCTCCCGCTGTATCCGCGAGTACAGGCATGTGACGGCCTTAAAGGTTCCCGCCGCCATCATGGCGTACTGGCAGGCCATTGAGGTACCTGGTTCCTGCAGCCCTTCTCCCCAGTGGGCTCGCATGGCGCCTGTGACTGCCGCGTGCAGCAGATAGTCACCCCTCGGTAGGTCAAATCTCTCTTGCAGGTCCCGAAACGGCAGCAACACCCCATCTTCGTAGAGGTCACCCAGCACGTGTACTCCCGCCTCCTCCCACCCGAGCAAGCGTGACCAGTCACCTCCATGTGGGAGGGCTGTGACCATTCCCAACGGAATTTCGGGGGCGTACATAAGGCGGACACCCGCCCGCTTACGGGCCCGGTCCCAACATAGACGGAAAGTCTGCTCCTCGACCGTCAGGTCTCCCACTCGGAGTTTCTGGTGCAGCGTGATATAAGCCAGAACGTGTCGCGGGGTGCCTTCGACTCTCGCGTCCTCGGGACCTCTATAAACTCTTGCCACCTCCTGAGTAAAAGTCTGCAGCTGGGCAGCGAGGTAATATCCTTCGAAGTCCGGCACTGCCATACCTCCCTCATCTTTGGGGCGTAGCAGCGTGTCGAGCGCTATGCGTCTCCTACCCGTGCCCCACAGGAACGCTATAATCAGTGACCTCAGGCGTTTGAAAACCGAACTCGGGATCCATACCGGCAGTGTCCTAAAATAGTACAAAAGCCTGGGCAGGGCTATCATTTTAAGCAGGGAAATCCTACCAGCCAGAGAGAGCGGTAGAGTCGCCCAGAAATCCATAGATCCACGCAGGGCGTTAATACAGCGAGTTACGTTGCCATCCAGCAGGTCGGACGGGGAGTGGTAAACATAAACCCCTAGATAATGTAGGCAGCGCGGCTCCCACCGGAGTTCCTGAGCAGTGAGTGGGCACGGCTCTCCCGGCCTCAGGGGAAACAGACAGGATTTAGGCCAGTTGACCCTCAGGCCCGATAACCTACCGAACTGCTCCAGTAGCCTCCGCGCCCCCTGAAGTTCGGCGCCGGCATTGGCCAAAAACATCAACAAGTCATCCGCGTAAAGGGAGATGAGGTGCGGCCTCCCCCTAAAAGGCAGACCTGCGTAGTGGCGGCCCAGTCTGGCTACCGCAGCGAAGGGTTCCATTGCTAACGCAAACAGTAGCGGGGACAGGGAACAACCCTGTCTAGTGCCACGCCTGATCGGGTATTGTCTCGAGATCAGCGCACCCACCCGGACCCTCGCCACCGCCTCAGTATAGAGGACCTTGGTCCACTGTATATATCCGTCTCCCAACCCGAAGCGGCGCATCACCTCATACAGGTATCCCCATTCGAGGCTGTCAAATGCCTTCTCAATGTCGATGGACAGGACAAATGGGGAGACGGTGTCTGGCCAGTCCACACCCATCAGTCTCGTGAGTCTGCGGATGTTATGGGTGGTGTTGCGTGTCGGTATGAAACCGCACTGGTCACCATGAACCAGGCTCGTCATGTGCACCAGCAATCTGTTGGCCAGTATTTTACTGAGGATTTTGTAATCCGTCGTCAACATAGATAACGGACGGTACGAGGACAGCGCCGCACCGTCTCTGCCCGGCTTCAAGAGTGGGATCATAAGGGCCTCGCACATAGAGCCCGGGAGTCGGCCCTTCTCCTGCGCCTCATTGTATACCTCGCGCAGCCGTGGAGCAAGATGCTCTAGGTATTTGCCATAAAATTCGATCGGTAGACCGTCAAGGCCCGGGGTCTTGTTTCTAGCCATCTGTTTCACAGCGCAACCTATTTCACCGAGGGAGATTGGCCGCCCTAACTCTTCTGCCTCCGAGTCCTCCACTCGCGGCAGCTCTAGCCCGTCCAAGAACTCCTCAAGCTCCTCCGTCCCTCCCGTATCACCACTCAGATAGAGCCCCTCATAATAAGCTCGGAACTTGTTCAGGATCCCGGGTTGGGTGTGGCAAGGCTCCTCCCCTGGTTCCTGTATCCTCATGATCGGCCCTCCCCCCCGGATAGGGTTAGCAAGCCAAGCCAACATCGCCCCCGCCTTATCACCCTCCGCATGCGCCCTCGTCACGTATGCCTTGTGGTCGAAGCTACGCAGCCGCTCTAGCTCTACCGCCAGCCCCTCCCGCGCCCCGCTAAGCCCCTCCTGCAGTTCTGGATGATTCGGGCGCCTCTTCTCAAGATCCCTCAGCCGTGTCTCAGCCTTGTCTAAGTCGTCCAACAAAGTCTTCCGTGCCCCTGCTGTGTGCCCAATACAGTGTCCCCGCACCACCACCTTGAAAGCATCCCATTCAACCGCCCTCGTGGAAGCCGAACCACTGTTCTCCTCAAAATACCTCTCGATACGGTCACTCAGGGCCTCCCTGAACAACAAGTCGTCCAGGGTGTCAGGTTGCAGGCGCCATGTTGGCACGCAGTTAACAGTCACCATCCATTCCAGAGACATCAACAAGGGGTTGTGGTCCGATATCGTCCTTGCCAAGTATTCCGCCCCTCCCACCGCAGGGAGCACACATTCCGAACAAAGAAACGCATCCAGCCTCACATGTAAATCATGCAGGTGCGAGTGAAAGGAGTAATCCCTAGTGGTGGGGTGCAACGCCCTCCATGCATCCGTGAGGGCCCAGCTCTCCTGCCATTCTAATCTACGCTTGGCGATCCTATGTGCTGGGGACGCGCGTAGCGGGGGGTGGGACCTATCTAGTAGCACATCCTCAACCGAGTTGAAGTCCCCCCCCAGGAGGACCGGCCCCGCCAAGTAACCCGCCAATTTGCCCGAGACGTTAGACAAGAAAGCGGGCAGGTCTACATTAGGAGCATACACATTGCAGAGCGATATCATCCTGCCTCTCAGCCTTCCTTCCACCGCCACATATCTGCCCTCTGGGTCTATCGATGACTTCGAGACTTGGAAGGGGACCCCCGCCCGTATCCAAATCAATGTCCCCCTCGCAAATGCTGAAAATGTCGTGTAGAATAACTGCCCCCTCCAGCGCCTTTGTAGAGCCGCCCCTTCCTGCTTATTTAGGTGCGTCTCCTGCAGGAACGCTATGTGAACCCCCCTACGCTTGAGGTACGCCTGAACCTTATGTCTGCGCGCCATGGACTGCATGCCCCGCACATTCCAGGTCACACATTTCAACGCTCCAGTACTAGCCATTCCCCCCTACACAACCGGACCATACAACAAAGAACAGTGTTCGCCTAATTCCCGCGACCACGGGCCCTCCCCCCCACCCTCTCCAAACAGGAAGCCAAACCCCTCCAACAACTACAACCCCTTGAGCAACCCCAACTGCTCGCAACTCCCACCCCCCCAGGACAGGCCCCCCCGCAACTGGAAGTACCCCCATCCAAACCAACACTCCCAATCACCCCTCAAGGAAAGGTGGTAATATTCGCAGTCCCCACTGCGATGACCTTAGGGGCCAGTAAGGCGCGGCTCAATGCTATAGAACCTCCAACAAATCAGCCCCGCGCGCTCCACCCCACAATCCCCACAGTACAGATCCCCAAAACCTCAATCAATGTCTTTCCACTGCTGCGGGTCCATCGCCCCGGTGTCCAACCAACGAGTCCATTCCGCCAAACCAGTTCAACATGCCTCCAGTATCTCTCCCGAGGTCTGCGGCGTCACAATAGGGCCCCGGGCTCCACCAAATTCCGATTGTCCTGTCTCTGAGCCCGTTCCCGGGGCCTCCGAATCCGTGCCCTTCCCAGACTGAGTCCTGGCGGCTCTAGATAAGTCCACCACCGCCTGTAGGGCCGCCTGCCTCTCCGCCTCCGTCTGCGACATCGAGGGTTTCCCGGTCCTCCTGCGATTCTTTCTGATCCGTTGGGACTGTCTGATCGGCTTTTCCATCTTGGCCTCTTCCTCCCTGGCCTTAGCACCGTCCGTTCCTGCCTTATAAGTTTCCCACCAGTCCCATGCATCCGCAGAAGTCGTAAAGAATAAAGATTTTTCGTCCACCACCACTCTTAGCTTGGCTGGAAACAACAGGGAGTACTTGATGCCTTCCTGGCGGAGCTCGCGCTTGAGGGACAAGAAATTTGCCCGAAGTCGCTGAGTCTCAAACGTGTAGTCCGGGAACATGGTGACTCTGTTGTTTTCCACTTGAAAGGGCCCTGCCTCTCTCGCCCTCTGCAAAAGCCAGTCTCTGTCCCGGTAATGGAGCAACTTGAATACCACCGGGCGAGGAGGAAGGCCCAGGGCTGGCGGACGCGCCGGAACTCTATGTGCCCGCTCCAGGGAGAAGAAGGGGGACAGGCCCTCAGGTGCCACCTCCGTCCGCAGCCAGTTATCCAAGTAGCCCACCATGTCGTCGCCTTCAATTTTCTCCGGCAGGCCCACTAGGCGTACGTTGTTGCGCCTGTTCCTGTTTTCTGCATCCTCGGCCCTCCTTTCCAGTACCTTCAGACGGTCCATCACGTCGGCCATCTGGGCCTTCACCGTTGCCTGGGCCGGGGCTAAGTCCTTAACCGTGGTCTCCACGGATTTCACCCTGTCCTTAAGTTTGTCGTGGTCGGCCTTCAGGAGGCCCAGGCCCGTCGCCACCTGAGCTATATCTTGCTGTAGGGCATCCTTTGTGGTGGCGATGGCTTCCAGGATGCGATCTTGCATCCGCTGTAGCGCCGCCTGGTCTCTCTCTGCTCCTTCCGCCGCCTCAGTGTCGGTCGCGCCATCCCCCTTCCCCTTCGGTTTCCCCATCTGGGCCGGGATGGGCGGTGGATCTCAAATGTGTTCTTGGTCGCCCTCCGAGCGTCATCGGGCACCGTCCTCCGGCCGGGTTCTCAGGTCCAGAAATGTCACCAAGAGGCAGGAAGCACTGAGCGGTCGTGGCTCGGCCAGCACCAGTTGCGCCTGAGACCCGGGGTTCTCGTCTCCGAGTCACTGTCGCATCGTTGTCGCCCCAATCAGGAGACGGTCCTCAACCACCGCCCAAGGGCGCGCCCAAAGTTCTACCAACACCTGGGGAGAGGCGCGACACGGCCGCCAGCACCCCTAGCGTGCCCGGGAGCGGTCTTCAGTGGGTCTCCGGGCAGATGTCTCCGTCACAAGCGATCTCATGCCATCGCCGCCATTTTGGGGTCCGCGACTTCTCGGCCGAGTTCAGCTTTCGAAGTTAAGTTACTGCTGCGGGATGGCTCGGTGTCGTCTTCCGCGGGTCCCGGACCCTCCGCAGTACCGTCCAGTACCGGATAATGTCCTTTATCTCGGGGTTCGAATGAATTTTCAGGATATTTTCCGGGATCGGGCACGGAGCTCCGAGCTCACGCTGCCTACCTCCTCGGCATCCAAGCCACGCCCCTCGACAGTGCTATCTGTCATGCCAGTGACCGGTGTCTCATCGTGCATGGACGTCCTCTGACGTGTGACACTGCCTTTACCGAGGCGTCTCCGCGTCAGTGAGGCTGGTTTCTCGTCAGTGAGTCCCCCTCATGGCGTGGACACCTCACATCAGCTAAATCTTTTGAAACTCCCACGAGTTGTCACGCAGGCGTCCACGCGCTGCCGGGGGCATGCATGTATTAAATGCAATCGATGTTGAACATTAAAAGGATTACACGGAGATGTGTCTGTGACAGCTCAAGGCCCGCTTCCCTTCCTGGGAGCTAGTTAGGTCGCACCATGTACAGCCGCCTCCAGTACCCTACGGTGCACCCCGGTACATAGACACGTCTGAGCTTCATTATCAATCTGTGAAGTAAATTACTGATGCGCGCCTTGCAAGGCAAGGTCGCAAACGGCAGATTCAATACTCAAAATCGGATTAGAAGAAATAACGTTCCCCAGTGCTACCTGCACGATCTGTTCTCCCCCTTAACCCACTGTACCTTGTTTTCTTATCACCCTGTATTTCTCACAGTACAACCCACCCACCCTCTCTCTCTCTCTCTCTCTCTCTCTCTCTCTCTCTCTCTTCATATTTATCATCCCCTGAATTTGGCTAGTCTTTGGCGGTTTTGCCAAGTTTTTTAAAAATACAAAACAACACACAGGTTCATCATTACGTTTACATTTTGAGAATGTGTCCATGTGCACTTTTTTTTGTGAAAAAAAAAGACCGTGAATAATCTGACTGTGAGCCATTTTTAGGTCTTCCTTTGTGTATTCTGTGCTTCTAGGATAACTCCTAATAGAGATCATATGTACTGTGATGCAAGAAGTGGGATTTCCGGCTTTGTTGTAGAGTTGCCAGTGTCTTAGAATTTTGGTTGGTCATTGTATCTTTTTGCGGCTTTTGCTGTTTTCGTTGCTCAGGCACTGGTAGAAACGCAGCAAAGCTTCACAGAAAGCATTCTAGTTTTAAAGTGCTACAAGGTCTCCATCTTCTCGCACATAAGCACTAATATCTAAGTATGTAGTATCTAAGATGGTGGGTGCGGAGGCGGGTGGGGGCCGCTCAGGAGGGAGGACCGGGGCGCCCGTGGGAAGGGGGGGCTTCTCCCCTGGATCTGGAGACTGGTGCAGACACCAGGGGTGAGGGGCAGCATTGGGGGTGAAGAAAGCAGCTGGGGTGAGTTTGCAGTAAACAGCTCATTTGGGGTAAAGGGCTGAGGGGTGCAGCCCTTGCGTCGGGAGAGCCAGTCCCCCCCCCTGTCCCCCCCCGAGAGCTTTGGGGTGAGTCGGCAGCTGGGGGTCCACCTCTGCACGGTCCATGCTGAGGGAACCTCTGCTGCTGAAGGAAGGAGCCATCCTCCTCTCTCACGGCTGGGGCTGCCTCAGGTCACTTAACCAGTATTGGGAACACCCGCGCCCTTCACCCGCCCGTTCTCTCCTATACCCACTATACTGCAGCCCCGGGTATTTTGGGACTCAGCCCAGTGTCTTATTTTAGCTGTTGTCTGTTGTGTGCGCCTGTTGTAGTCCGCTTTGTGTGTGCCTGACAAAGATTTTCTTTTTTAGGTAGTGCATAGAGGAAGCTTAAATTGTTCACAACACAAGCCTCATGTAATAAAAGAACATCTTAAAAAATACATACATTTATACATATATGCCTTGTGTTTCCCCTCTTCTTTTATTGGGCTGTAGCCCTACCATTCAAGTTTTGCGTCTTCACACTACATCATAAAGCATGGTGTAGGGGACAGGTCGGCACTATGAGTTGCGGCATTTCCTCCTTGTTGTTTAAACCTGTCTAAAGATTCAAAGTCGATAGTGCCCTCTTTTGCGCAAATAGGAATCATATTTTCTGTGATCTGCATTAAAACTAAAAATGCAATTCTGTACCTATTCAGAGTACCTTTGCCTGCTAGAGAGCACTTGGACGACACTGTTCTATCAGAATTATATGCAAGGGTACATTTGTTTAATATAATTTTTTAATTGCAAGTGTACGGTCACCATGTTTAGCTTGTGGTATATTTTCTTTTTTTTCATCTTTTTATTTTTCTGGACCATCATGGCAGTAAAAAAGATAAGATTTAAAAAATAACCATTGCACCAGCTTGCCAAGGTCAGATGTAATCACTGGAGTTCTATTGGATCTGGCAAAGGTGCAATCTAGAAAGGAATATTTTCTATTTATAACTTCATCATGACTTGCACTTGAGATGCACTTCGTGTTTTCCATAAAATATTTGGTTAAGCCCAAGGGTTACTCTCTTGGCCTTGTGATTTTCACACCTGGAGTGACCATATATATGTAAATGCTGCCTGCACTTTTGAGAACTTGCATCTTTGAGGTAAATTATGTTTTTTGCATATGACTGTGCAGTCCAGTGACAGGCTGTGTGCACAAAGATCTCTGCCTGGGCTCTGTGTGTGTGTGTTGGGCTCTGTGTGTGTGTGTGTTGGGCTCTGTGTGTGTGTGTGTGTTGGGCTCTGTGTGTGTGGGGGGGCTCTGTGTGTGTGTTGGGCTCTGTGTGTGTGTGTGTGTGTGTTGGGCTGTGTGTGTGTTGTCCTCTGTGTGTGTGTGTGTGTGTGTTGGCCTCTGTGTGTGTTGGCCTCTGTGTATGTGTTGGCCTCTGTGTTGGCCTCTGTGTGTGTGTGTTGGCCTCTGTGTGTGTGTGTGTGTGTGTGTGTTGGGCTGTGTGTGTGTGTGTTGGGCTGTGTGTGTGTGTGTGTGTGTGTTTGGGCTGTGTGTGTGTGTGTGTGTGTGTTGGGCTGTGTGTGTGTTGGGCTCTGTGTGTGGTGGGGCTCTGTGTGTGTGGGGCTCTGTGTGAGTGTGTGTGCCTCTGTGTGTGGGGGGGGCTCTGTGTGTGTGTAGTGCTGTGTCTTTGTGTGTGGCATTTGCGAGAGATTAAGCTATTGGCATTGTAAATGACAATGCCATTTATTTATCTGTTTTCAAAACCAACACATAAATAACAATTATGTCATTTACAATGCCAATCGCTCTAACTTTTGCAAAGGCGAAACCGTTGCATTGTAAATGCTTGTTAAATTTGTAATTAAGCACGACGGGAGGGGGAGGGGACGAATAAGATAAAGATAATAACTGAATTGAATAAGGACTTGTCTTGATCACTCAGAATCACCCTGTGCGCGCGCTAGAAGTGAGGCCCGTGATCTAACTGGCTGAGGTGGAATATTAGCCCGAGGCTTATGCTCCGCGGTGTGTGTCTGCGCCCATCTGCCCAGCCCTGCCTGTTTAACTTTACGGTCGGTGTAGTAGTCACATAATAAATGGTTGGTCTGTGCATGGTGAGCTTAGCTAATGATGTAATGTTCTTCTCTTTTCCTAAATTACTGCATGTTCTCTGTAGTCTGTATTCAAAAAAAGAATTATTAGATTGGCAAAATGAATTCTAGTCACACCCTGCGCATTAACCGTGATACCCAAACACACATGAGGTACTGTAACTCCAAGCCTCTTGGAGTCTTGGACCTTTATTCTATGCGCCCATCTGCCCACCTCCCAGCCGCAGCCAGTCTGAGTCTCTCTAACCTCTCAGATGAGCCACCTCGACTGCTGCAGGCATTGTATTGCCCCCCCCCCCCCACACACACATGGAAGCCGAAGCGCTCTAAAACATTAGGGATGAGTTTGCGCGGCCATATCATCACGGGCCTCACTTCTAGCCGCGCTGTCCTTTGCATTTTTTTTTTATATGATATAAAAAAAAATGCAAAGGACAGCGCGGCTAGAAGTGAGGCCCGTAAATAGAGCTGAGCAGCTGCCTGGAATTAGCCAGAGGCTTCTGCCTTCAGCCTTCGCATCAATATAGGCAAGACTTCTAGCCGCGCTGTCCTTTGCATTTTTTTTATATCATATAAAAAAAAATGCAAAGGACAGCGCGGCTAGAAGTGAGGCCCGTGTGACCGTACATAAGCGAAGGTTTCATTTTCGATTCCACGAAATACCATAATTTTAGTGTTACTGGAATTAATATCTCATTATTATGTGACGTTTTCCTCACATTACAACCGGAGCAGTGTGACATCTCTCGCAGTGTTTGTTAAGATTGCTGCAGCTGAGGTGTGTATTTCACATCACAGTGCGGGCCAGCGCTCTGATACATTTCCATACATCTTTTGCTGTTAGGTGAAGCGAATTTGATGTAAGAGTCAGCGTTGGAGATAAAGGTGCGCAGGGAGTTCATATGAATACAGTGATATTAAGTGGCTTGGTGTCAAGGGTGGCTTTCAATCAGAGGCTCAGCATGCTGGGCCTTGCACTATGAGTCTTCCTGTGATTAATATCGGCCTCTAGTACCTGTGGTGTGGATGCATGCGCACATTGAAAATACTCAAATGCACAAGGTGGTGGGCCTTTTGCTACAATCAAACATGCTTATTCAGGGCGTCAGGCCTTTAACACCAATTAAGGATACACAGAGGGTGGGCGCTTTACTTCACACCTACCATTGTGAGTTATCATTCAATTTTTGCTCCCGCCGGATCAATGAAACATGATAATGAACTCCGAGGGGCAATTCTTTTCGATTTCGTTTTTCAGTTATTTGTTGCTGATAAACAAGCTCCTGTTGGTTGCCAACTGCTGTAATAACAATGTTCCAAAACTCTCCGGTTTGCACTTGTTTGCCTCTTATTTTATCAAACTGCTTTTACCTCCTCTGTGTGTTATTCTCAAATCTATTGGTTATTCACTTTGATATCTTCTTTTTGTAACCCTCAGTGTGATAAAACTCTGGGAAAGATCTGTTTGCACCGCATTGGAGACGTCTTTGTATAATTTTGTGCGTGGTGCAATTCCCGTGTGAGGACACCGTATTGTAAAATAGTTTCCCGAGGAGTAAATGGGTCTTTGGTAACAGTAATACAAGGCTACCCCTGATGAGAGGTAGACCCCCCAGTGCACTGCATTGAAAAGACACACGGGTCTAATGATTTAAAGCAGACTTCATAAACGTTCAATCCAAATGATTTACTGGTTCATCATGATTTAGTACATATACATTGAGTTCCATGTATAAGACATCGTGATCCAAATGCAAGTGAAGTATATCATCAACAGAATAACAGTCCGAAAATTATAAATCCCAATGCATTTCGGGCTAAAACAAAGCCCTTCCTCAGGGGATCGCTCTACAAACAAAAGAAATGCCATCATCAAATCGAGTTCAAGTATCATCAACAACCTACACAAGCAACCATAAAAAGTATAAGGTGCAGACAAATGAAAACAAAAGGTGTGCTCAATCAGACAGCCAAGTTTCCCACAGTGCGTGTAATGTAAATAAAAGGCAATAGAAAAATAAGCGACGAACTGAACATGTTAAAAAAGAAAGCCAAGTGAAATCCCTAATAGGAAGGCTTAAAATAGCCTCGTGACAACAGTTAGATAAACCCAGTGAATCAACGTACAAATCCCAGAGCGGCAACTAATAATGCAACACGAATGTGTGAAAGAATGCTAGAGAACCCGCTAACCAGAGTGTGTAAAAAAGATGCAGCCAGGCTATATCACACGCGGTCAGAGAGACCGTAAAGGTATGCTAGTAACGATAAAAAGGTCCCCCAACCAGAGGTACTCACGGTGTGCGCTGGAAACGCGATCAACAATCAACAAGCCAGATCACGAAGCAAACGCGCCGAGGCGATGTCAGTATAAGAGAATGCGTGTAAACATGAAAGATGGACTGCAGTTCACCCAAGTATAAGCGCCATCTTGGAATGGTGAAACAACATTCAACACATAAATAGCAGGAACGTGTCCCCCATCATATTCCAAAGTGTACCATGACAAAGAACACATATAAAAATAAATAAAACACGAACGAAACACAGGGAAAAAACGTATAAGTGTGAACATGTAAAAACGCACAATAATCAAAAAAATGACAGACAAATGCAGTGTGACACATGAGAACTGACATGATAATTCACAGATAACATAAAAATTCCATGCGATCATTGAGCCCGTGCGGCTGCATGGTCGCCATGTAACGGATCCAGAAGTTTTCCCTCTTCAATAAAGTTTTTTTGTTGTCGTGTGTCACTGGTATTTGCTCTAGGATAAGATATTTCAATTGAGCAACAGTGTGATTATGTTCCAAAAAGTGAGTAGCAACGGTAGATCTCATGTTGCCTGTCCTTATGTTGCTCTTGTGTTCCAACAAACGTGTCCTGATTTTCCGTTCAGTGTGTCCAACATAACACTTGCCACAGGGACACTTCAGAAGGTAGATGACATTCATGGAATTGCACGTGGCATTCACCTGTAATTTTATGGGGTACCCCTTCATGGGGTGGTTGACAACATTCCCCAGGATACAATTGTGGCAGTTGCTACAGTTGTGACAAGGGCGCAGGCCCTTGTAAGTGACGGGTTGACTATCGGATTTAGGTTTGCATAGCATTTCCTTCAAGTTTCTTCCCCTTGTGTAAGCGAACATGGGTTGTTGTGCGAAGGCTCCCTGGAAATCAGGTTTCAGGCTCAGTAATGCCCAGTGTTTGGAAATGATGTGCTTGAACTGTTTGCTCAAAACCGTGTACTTAGATACAACTACCATTCTGGAATTTTCAGATTTGGTGCGAACCTGTAGTAGTTCATCACGGGTTATGTTCCCACACCGGGTAACTGCCTTTTGTAAAGTTTGTGGCGGATAGCCACGAGCCTTGAACCTCTCAACCATGTTGTTCATTTCAACCTGACAGGTTTCTTCAGAGGTAACGATGCGTTTGACACGCATCAATTGAGACAAAAGTAGATTCTGTTTCAACCCCACTCGATGAAAGCTCTGGTAATGCAACATTGAATTCCGATCCGTCGGTTTTCGGAAAATGGTGGTAGTTACTTTGCCAGCTTGTCTTTCCACCTTAACATCGAGGAAATGAATGCTTGCCCTATCAAAGTTCCAGGTGAATTGTATGCGCTCACAGATGGTATTCCATGTATTCAAAAACTCCGCACGGGCTCAATGATCGCATGGAATTTTTATGTTATCTGTGAATTATCATGTCAGTTCTCAAGTGTCACATTGCATATGTCTGTCATTTTTTTGATTATTGTGCGTTTTTACATGTTCACACTTATACGTTTTTTCCCTGTGTTTCGTTCGTGTTTTATTTATTTTTATATGTGTTCTTTGTCATGGTACACTTTGGAATATGATGGGGGACACGTTCCTGCTATTTATGTGTTGAATGTTGTTTCACCATTCCAAGATGGCGCTTATACTTGGGTGAACTGCAGTCCATCTTTCATGTTTACACGCATTCTCTTATACTGACATCGCCTCGGCGCGTTTGCTTCGTGATCTGGCTTGTTGATTGTTGATCGCGTTTCCAGCGCACACCGTGAGTACCTCTGGTTGGGGGACCTTTTTATCGTTACTAGCATACCTTTACGGTCTCTCTGACCGCGTGTGATATAGCCTGGCTGCATCTTTTTTACACACTCTGGTTAGCGGGTTCTCTAGCATTCTTTCACACATTCGTGTTGCATTATTAGTTGCCGCTCTGGGATTTGTACGTTGATTCACTGGGTTTATCTAACTGTTGTCACAAGGCTATTTTAAGCCTTCCTATTAGGGATTTCACTTGGCTTTCTTTTTTAACATGTTCAGTTCGTCGCTTATTTTTCGATTGCCTTTTATTTACATTACACGCACTGTGGGAAACTTGGCTGTCTGATTGAGCACACCTTTTGTTTTCATTTGTCTGCACCTTATACTTTTTATGGTTGCTTGTGTAGGTTGTTGATGATACTTGAACTCGATTTGATGATGGCATTTCTTTTGTTTGTAGAGCGATCCCCTGAGGAAGGGCTTTGTTTTAGCCCGAAATGCATTGGGATTTATAATTTTCGGACTGTTATTCTGTTGATGATATACTTCACTTGCATTTGGATCACGATGTCTTATACATGGAACTCAATGTATATGTACTAAATCATGATGAACCAGTAAATCATTTGGATTGAACGTTTATGAAGTCTGCTTTAAATCATTAGACCCGTGTGTCTTTTCAATGCAGTGCACTGGGGGGTCTACCTCTCATCAGGGGTAGCCTTGTATTAGTCTTTGACCTCACGCTGACCGGTCCAGACAGCGTTCACCCCTGGTTGCACGCTTCACTGCTTAACCCAGTTGGAAACCGGATCACTAACAGCTGTGCAAATACCTCCTTTTCATACTTTGTGAGTCCACTATCTTTGGTAACAGTGTCATGCGGTTGTCACTTGTGCTCGACGTTGTCTCAGTGCAGGCCTATGGACAGCCTCGTGTCTCCAGCAGTAACAGTCCACTGTGTCTGTGCAGAGGGATTAATAAGTCCTAACAACAAGCATTTGCAATGCAATAGGTCTCGCATTAGGAAAGTTTGAGCTATTGGTATTGTAAATGACACATTTTTCATTGATGTGTTGGTTTGGAAAATAGCGAAATTAATAGCTTTGTCATTTACAATGCCAATAGTTTTAACTTTCTCAAATGTGACACCTATAGCATTTGTAATGCAATATGTGTATTATTTACGTGACTAAGATGTATTGATGTTACAAATAACAATGGCTTTTATTTTTTTTTAAATAATTAATACTTAAATAAAAGCTATTGTAATTTATAATGGCAATAGCTTTAACTTTTGTAAATAACTTTTGTTATTTTTGGGCTGGTTTGGCCATTGCTCAAGCCAAGATGCGAGAAGGATAGACTTTAATTTCTGGTCGTCGTGCAAAAATGCAGGCAGTCATACTTACTACTGTGAAGGGCAACGACACCCTTCAAAGTAACTGCCCGCTATTGATGGGACAGAATATGCTATTTTAACCAATTAAAACATGCACTTCCCTAAAAGCACTGATGCAGATCCACAAAGTGAAAAACAGTTTAGGACGTCAGGGGCCGGGAATTTAATCTTGCTAGCCACGGGCACGGCCTCGAATCCATTGAGGCAAGAGAGACTTTTAAGAAGTCAAAAACTGCGGTCGGCAATAACGGTTATTAAAGGCACTATCTATCCTTGCCTTGTTAAAGGCCCTCAAACAGTGTCTGTTTCAGTGCCACTATGGCACACAGAGTAAGTAGCCAATCAGGCTGTATTTTTTACCTATCCTGTTGTCCATAGGGGAGCGTTATGTAGGAGAGTAGGGTCTGCTTTCCTATGGTCACCCCATTTTTTTGCTTTTTGCTTTACTGGTTTACGACTTAGAAAGGCTGTGGGCCTGCTAATGAGACCCACAGCCCAGCTGGTCTCTCTCTAAATTAACACAATGTACTTTAGGTGCATTGCCAATTGGGTATTGGGTCACTCTTGTGAATCCCTGTATAGACATAGGTGCACCGAAGGTGTACCAGGGGCTGCAGCATGTATTATGTGCCACCCCTGGCTGGCCATTCAAATGAGCTGTTGCAGCTACATTGCTGTCATGCACAAGATATATGTATGTGTACTGAAATTTGATATTATTGCACCAAATCTTATACGTTGTACTTTGACTATTGACAGGCTTCTTTCATATCGGTAAGGACAGCATCGGCAAGATGAATACAGTACAAGAATTAATTACACGGTCATTCCATGCACGCCCACTGGAAGATAAACTACAGATAAAGAGGTTAGGACCTGATCGACCTGACCTACAACTTCAACAAGTTACACAGGAGAGAGGAACATCTTACAATCGTACATTCTCAAACACCTGGTACACAAAAGCTGATTGGCTTACAGGGTGCCCTACAAGAAACAGACTGTTCTGCTTCCCCTGCTGGCTGTTTAATGGTGACTATCCTTGGACAAGAGAAGGAGTGATAGACTTGAAGCATCTGTCTGAAAAAATAAAGAAGCATGCACACACAAGAAAGCATATGGAAAACGTGACAAGACTGGGAATGTTGGGAGACGCACCAATTGAGCAGCACATAAGCGAGGCACATCGCCAAACAATACAGAAACACAATGAAAAAGTTGATAGGAATAGGCACATACTATCAAAAATAATAGATTGCATTCGTTTCTGTGGTGCTTTCGAACTGGCATTGCGAGGCCATGATGAATCGGAAGGTTCCACAAATCCTGGAATATTCATGGGTCTTGTAGATTTAGTAGCAAGCATAGACAAGGAAATGGAAGCACATTTAGCAAGTGCTACAGTCTTTAAGGGCACCTCTAAAACGATACAAAATGAACTCCTGGAGTGTATGCTAGAAATTATAAGAAGTCATATTGTCCAAGAGTTGCAGAACACAGACTTTGTGGCTATTGAGGCTGATGACACCACTGATGTGGCCACATAAACGCAGTCCGTATTAGTCTTTCGGTACCTGGACAATGGCTATAATGTTGTGGAGAGGTTCTATGGTTCCACTCATTTAAAAACCTCCACTGCAGAAACCATTACTGCAGCTATACTGCGTAAACTCAACTTCATTTTTCCAGAGCTGCAGCAAAGAAAAAAACGCATTGCACGAAGCTATGATGGTGCGTCCGTAATGAGTGGAAGCCATGGTGGGGTTCAGAAAAGAATTAGAGATGTCTACCCGAATGCTCATTATGTGCACTGTCACGCCCACCAACTTAATCTTATTATGCAACAGGCAGTATCAAAGATCTCCGAGACACGAATTTTCTTTCAGGATGTAGGAGGCATGGCAGCATTCTTCTCACGTTTCCCAAAAAGAATGGAAGCACTTCAGGAGATTGTGGACAAAAGGGTTCCGAGGGGAGCCTCAACTCGTTGGAACTATAACATACGTACAGTCCAACTAATATTTCAATATAGGGAGGACCTTGTGCAATGTTTTGAAGCCTTAGAAGCCAATGAAACCTTTGATTTCAAAAGTCACAGTGAAGCACGTGGCTTTGCTAGAACACTAAAAGATAGAGAGTTTCAGTTCTTTCGGTTTTTATTTCAAAAGATAATGAAAAATGTCGAGAATTTATACAATAAGTTTCAAGGACGAGACGTAGATACTGTGTTGTGTAAAGATATACCACGGAGTTTGTCGCAAGCATAAACACAGTGAGAGATGAGGTTGACAATTTAGACAGCCAACTGCCAGAGGCTTCAACTTTTTCAAACCACAGGAAAAACATCACCACTCTGGTCCGAAGTGCAAAAGAGATCTGTGACATTGTAATTGTGCAGGCACAAGAGCGTTTTGCTTTCACTAAACATTTGGGGAGTGCCAAATTATTGGAAAGTAAATACTTTGAAAAATATAATGAATCCTTCCCTGAGCATGCTCTGCATGAGGCTGTGGAAGCTTATCCGATGCTCAACCAAGAGGACCTGAAAAGTGAGTTGACAGTAATGTACTGAATGCCTGTGTACCAGAAAGCCAAAGATGGCAGGTCTTTGTGTCTTTAATTCATGAACTTAATATGGAAAAGACATTTACAGAGACAGTAGCTTTACTAAAAATCGTCATTACAACTCCTATGACAACCTTAAAGGCAGAACGATCTTTTTCCGCCTTAAAGAGGATTAAGACATTCCTGAGGAACACCATGCTTCAGGAAAGACTCAATGCGTTGGCAATGCTCTCTATAGAGAGCAAGCTTGTTCAAAATATTGCTGACTTTAACATTCAAGTAATTGAACAATTTGCTGCTCTTAAAGACAGGCGTGCTGAATTCAGATACAAAAAGTAAATATGTTGAATGGTGATAGTTTGTGACCTGTTTAGTTGGTTCTTTTGTTGTTTGCAGTTTAAATCAAAAAAGTTGTTTGTTTTGTTGTTTGCAGTTTAAATAAAAACAATTTGTGAGGTTCTCAGCATTGTATCTTGAAGTCTGTGATGAAGCTCTGTTGTTATACTGAATAAGCAGCTACCTAGTATGTCATATGACAGCTCTTTAATAATGTAATCCCTGCCCTTTCACAATTGCTTTATTAACCTTCCTGCTTTCTCAGATTTGCTTGGAAATGCACCATTTTTCCACTATTTTTTCAAAATTTTCTCGGGGGGGATTACCCCCGAACCCTCCTTAGGGGGTTCGGGCTCGCTCGCTACGCTCGCTTGCTACGGTGCAGTATGAATATCTGTTTCTGCCCACCACTTTCAAATGTCACCAGCCGCCACTGTAATTCTCCTACATGTAAACACAACACTCAATGAGATTAGAAGTAAATTGACATTGCTTTGGTTGGGGTTTATCATGGCAAATCAAGATATCGCTCGACAGTGGAAAAACAAAGGTGCCCCTTCGTGGACAAGTGGAATGGAATTCTGTATGAGCATGGAGAAGCCTGTATATGATGCTAGAGGTTACCCCCAAAAAGATGTTATAACATAGGGGTCATGGGCAGAGTAGCGAAGCATTACTACTGCCCCAGGGGCTAGTCATGCCGATACACAGAACTTAGAAATCCGCATGTATGAGGGGTAGTTGCGTACTGCCTTATGCGGTTACATAGGCATTAGACTTTACCGGAAGAACATATATACATACGGGGGGCTGAACGTGGATCGGAGGGCTATGGGTGGGAGTCAAATGTTGCATGGCTTTGTGTTTCATGTATTAATTTTGCTTTTGTTTTCATGAATGCAGGCCAGTATACTGTAACTGTCACTTTTAAGGAAAAAGTTACATTTGTTTTCTTTAAATAAAAAAAGAATGCACTGTTTTATGCAAGTTTTATCAGGAATTCCTTGAAGGGAGAAGCTGCTAAGGGCCCAAAGGTACATATTTTGTAGCACATTGCAGTACAATCTTTTGATGGGCCTCATTTGCATTGCATATTAAATGTTCTGCAAAATGATATTGGATAGATGAACAAGTGTCCCATCATGTGCTTGCTGCTTTTCATTAGCCCCTTTGCAGACATTTTCTTCAACACCTTTTTTGAAGGAGTTCTCCTTCTGCGAATTTAGTGATTTGTTAAGGTATATGTCAGAGAGTATGATTTTAGTGGTACTTTTCACTTTGTATATCCAGGATGTGCAGAATGAATGAGTGATGATCTGGTCATACCAGTGTGACTGGTCGACATCTGTGGCACTTGAATAATATTAGTCCTGGCACCTAACAGATGAGATCCACCACACCCATGTTGAGCCTTCTTGTGCCATCGGATATTTTATTTTGCAGTGTTGCACAAAGGTGTCTACTTTCTACTAGTACTTGCTGATGGCTCCCATGGCTTTTGAAGGCATTGTGTTTTGTTTTCTTCATTTGATGTTTAAAATCACTGTTACAGATACTGTTGGTAGAAGTGTCTTATGAGTGCCAAATGTTTTCTTTTTGCCACATGTAATCCCTGGACTCGCAAATGTACTTATGCGTTAAATGATAAATTAAACCTTGGATACTAATCTACTGCGCTGGAGGGATACAAAGTCCTGTTTGTGTCTGCTGATAGATCTCATAATCCATCTACTGTGTACTCGATCATTCATTTTCCATTCAAGGATTACGTTACTCATCCTTCAGCCATCTGTGCAACCAGTCATTTGCCAATTAATATCTGCATTCACAAATACATACAATCAGCCTTCTATAAGGTCATTTTGGCAAATAACTGTTGATCTTTGGTGAAGCAGGTGAAATATCTATTATTCTCTCCTCTAGGAAGTTACCAGAGTATGCTTGAGCCTTTGTAGTTGATATACTGTTCTGTGATGTCCCAAGATCTGATTACCTCGGGTGTCAACTAAGCTAAATCTGAAAAACTGTCTAACGAGTCCAAGATTCATTGTGCATAACGTGCAACCTGGTTACTTCATTTGGGAACCCTTTTTCTTGTCCCTGCTTAATATAGACTGTGAAGTGACTGAATACCTCTATCACTATGTAAAATGTAAAATGGAGTTTTAGTTGTACAAAGAAGGTGAAACAGTATTATTTGATGTAACCTGTAACCAAATTGACAAATGAGATAAAGCAAAAGCAAAGCAAATTATGTTTATAAACTAGAACGTATTTTCCTAGAGATTTGGTGTAGTGTCGTTTTTGAAAGAAAGATGCTGAGTTACTGAAGGGTGTGGCGCAAGCTTTACACTTTTACCTCTAGGAAGTGACTGTCTTACACTGGGCCAGGCTACCCTATGTGATCTGGAGACCCTAGGTCCAACACTAATCCATTACTGTCTTTTGCTGTTTCACATTTTTTTTACTGGTTCAGTGAGATGTAAGACACCGTCAGCCAGACCAGGTATTTTATCCAACAGCACATGAAGTTAATGGGACTTGTAGTTTCGTTTTCATCTTCAAAGTATGAGCTCAAAAATCCCAGCATGCAACGCACTGTTGGCTAAAATGTCAGGACTGACTGCCAGTGTTACAGCATGGGCCAGCTCGTAAGATATGCCTAAACCTGTCCCTCATTTTATATGGTCTTATTTTTTTGCAGCTAGGCATATTTCTTTTGTTTCTTCTCCAGAGGTGGAACTTGTTTAGAAATGGGGGTCTCTAGTTGGCAAAGGTAGGTACCTTTGTCCAAATAGGGACCCTTGCTTCTAGCCAGGGAAAGGGGGATACACTCCAAAAATAACCCCTGCTTATCCCCTTGGTAGCTTGGCACAAACAGATAAGCTTATCTCAGAAGCCGTGTGTACAGCATTTGTGAACACATACAGTAACACAGAGACAACATGACAAATGGACACCACACCAGTTTAGAAAAATACGTAATCTTTATCTAAACAAGACCAAATTACAAAAATCCACAATACAGTATCAAAAATATGACTCTCAAATGGTAGAACTAACTCAGTTAAATGCAGATGGTAAATGGGACACGTTTCTCTCAAAGTACCTTGGATGCGTTAAGCACAGCAAACAAAATGGACACAGGAAAGGTGATGCGCTGTTCCTTACACTCAGGAGAGTAGATGCATCGGTTCCTTACTGCAGCACAGGGGAGGTGATGCATCGCTTCCTTACTGTGTGGGGAGTTGATGCTTTTTTTTCTTACTGCGTTCTGTTGACGATGCGACAAGATGGCGCCTTGCTGCGGCGTAACGATCCGGTGCGATGCGACAAAGATGGAGTGTTAATGTGGTGCAACGACTCTGTGAGATGCATGCACGCCCTGCGGCCTTGCGTTGAATTCGGTGCGCCTGTCTCGGTCTCCGGAGATCGATGCACCAGCTGCGCCATGCGGCGACTTCTCACGCCGCAACAGGCGTTGAGACTCGCTTCTTCGGCGATGCGGCGGCTACAGCAGCAGCGGCGAGACGCTTACTTTGCGATGCAGAGGTGACAGCTGCGGGGGCGGCACTCTTCTTCTTCATTGCGTTGGCTTTCCAGCACCCAGCGACAGTCTCTAGAGGTCCTAAATAGCAGCAGGCACCTCTCTGCGGGATAGAATTCCCAGCAAGGAAATTCAGGGGAGCTGGTGGTGAAGTCTTTGTGTCCCTGAGACTTCAAAACAGGAGGCAAACTCAGCCTCAAGCCCTTGGAGATCCTCCTCAAGATGACAAAGCAAACACAGCAAAGTCCTTTTCTCCTTTCCTTGACAATAAAGTAGCCACTGCAGGCCAACCCCAACAGCAAACAGCACAGGTGCAGCAATCTTCCTTCAGCTTCTCCGGCTCTTCTCCTTGGCAAAGGTTCTTCTTGATTTCCCAGAAGTGATCTAAAAGTCTGGGGTATGGCCCCCACTTTTAACACACAAATCCTTTGTTCTTTGAAGGCAGAGACTGTCTGTACCCAGCCAAAACAAGTTCTGTCCTCTCTGGTGCAGCTTCCTGGCAGGAGGTGGACAGCATTGTTGAAAGCAGACCTGGCCCAGGGAGGGGAAAGGAAATCTCCTCCCCCTACTCTAAATTCAACTCAGGTGCATTCAGCCCAGCCCTGACTCATCAGACTGCCGGAGACGCTGCCTCTCCCAGCCCCTGTCACTCACAGGCCAGACATGCAATACACAAACCTAGCAGAGGCACACTGGATGGTTAGGCAAGAAAATACCTACTTTCTAAAAGTGGTATTTTCAAATATAGAATGTAAAAATCACCCACACTAAAAGATGCACTTTAACATTCTGAGTCCAAGCATACTAAACTTTATTTTCCTATCTTGTTCCCAGGGTCAGTTGTTTATAAGAGGTTATAAACAAACTGCCCATTCTTGCCAATGGGAGCAGATAGCTTTGCAATACTGAAAATGAAATTGGCAGTATTTCACTATCAGAACATGCCACACACATCAGGGCATGTCCTACCTTTCACATACAATGCACCCTGCCTACAGGGGTACCTTGGGCCTACCTTATGGGGGACTAACATGTAGAAAAGGGAAGGTTTAGGGACTGGCAAGTGTATGCCACTGCCAAGTCGACATGACAGTCCCAGACTGCACACAGGCTCTGCAATGGCAGGCCTGAGCCACATTTTACAAGCTGCTTCTGTGGGTGGCACAATGAGTGCTCCAAGCCCACCAGCAGCATGTTTTTTACAGGCCCTGGGCACACATGGTGCACTGTACAAGGGTCTAACAAGCAAATCAAATAAGCCAATCATGGAATCACTAATCCATAACACAATTTACAAAGAGAGCATATGCAGTTTAGCACTGATCAGCAGTGGTAGAGTGCCCAGAGTCATAAAATCACCAACAACAGGTCAGAAAAAATACAGAAGGAAGGCAAAACTTTCAGGGATGACCCTGCAAAAAGGGCCAAGTCCAACAGAACTCAACAACTTTCTTTACCTCTTTGCATACTTTGTGGTACTTATGTATGCACAAAGTCTTTGGTCTCTGTGTTTTGGTTAGCTGTACTACTCCACTTTCTCCATCATGTGCCACTTCTACAGGAACATAAAAAATAGGAATGGGCTACTTTGTGTTCCTCAGAAGGACAATCATCTGTTTCCAGTGAGAAGTGAATACTGATTGAATGGCAGACAAGCATGCACGCTCATAGAGTAAGGTTTACATTGTCTGTGTGTCATCCAAAATGGCAGAGCCCATAAGTACTGTACCAAAAGCAGCCCAAACGGGTAAAGGCATAGTGTACTTGTAAGTATACAAAAGCGATTATTATAAGTACACAGAGGGCTGATGTTGTACAATAAGGCTTATAAATAAATATAAAACAAGGAGAATGTGTTCCTAGACTTGAAAGCAATACTTGTGTCTCCAAGTCTAGGTTACGCCTGTGCCACTAAGTCTGCATCACCAGGACAACAATGTTGTCACAAATCACCTTGTTAGTCTGCAAACACAGAAATATAATCCTGTACATCCTTGTCGTATATCACAAATATCAATTGTGGTGTACCACTGGAGTAAATGTTATCCTCCCTCACATCCGACATCTATGTGACTGCTGGTCCTCAAATCTCATTGTACAAGGACCAGATTTTATATCTACGTCAACAGCATCAAATTTACCTGTAGGAATGGTCATGGGAACCTACTTCCAATCTTCACATTATTGGGTATAATTTTCCTCTTGTGTCACAGCCTCTGTGCTAGGCAATCATAAAATGTTCCTACCGCCAGAACCTCACTGCATGGATCTCTGCTTTTCCCTGCTAAGAACTGGTTGCTTTCTAAAGATGTATACTGCTGGGCCCTGGGAATATAGAGAAGTATTCGTTAAAGTATACTGTTAATGAAATCGAACTTTATGACTTTTTTAACATTGTCCTTAACTGTTTAAAAAGACTTGGAGTTTATTTGTTATGCTAATGGGTTATGCGGTGACGGTACAGAAAGGATTCTTGGATTGGACTATGTTGCACATGTGTATATGAATGTCATGCACAGGGTATTAGAGTTCTAGCATGCAAATTCAAATTGTCAAGAATAGGGAACAACAGAACATTATTTTTTTGGTTATTTTGCAGTTCTATGGAAGTCAAGTAGAAACTAGAACTACATAATGTATATATTTGAGGTACTCATTGTTTATATGTTTAGTTTTCAGGAACTATCAGCTTCTGTCGAAGTAGCAACAGTTGGTTAAGCAGACATATAGCTAAAGTATATGCATTGAATAATCCAGTTAAGAATAGAAATCTGAATCCACAGGAATGTGGAATTTAATCAAATATACTTATCCATTGGGCCGGTTGCTTCATAAACCTACTTACCCTATAACAAAATCCATTTCTTACTTTTGTGCCATGTAGTGTAGTGACAAATGATGGCAGCAATCTCATTATATAAGAGCTCTGATATAGTGTCTCGGGTTATGCCAGAGCTCATACCATAGTAGGGTTTGAATACTAGCAATTCCCTTATTTTTCCACCTTTGCGCAGATCTACATATTGGGGCTGAAGGTAGTGGTAAGCAACAGTTTCAGGGTTGGAATGCCCTCTTAACTCTGTGCAAACCTACTAACTTGCATGTTTTAAGGATTTTCACCAGCTCTTCTCTAATCTTTTTCCATACTAAGAAAGGTTGAAAATTTACTACTGACAATGGCAGATGTAAAACTTCTTCAATGGTTTGTAAAAAAGTGGTTGGAGCGAAAGTGAACTTGCAAATACTCAACAGATTTTTGCATGAGCAAATCTACACATGCATGTGCGCTAATGCTAAAATGCAGTTCATAGAAATTTTCTAGGACTATGATTTTGTGACCTACTTTTCTAAATTCTTGTGAATTCATGAATGCTGTAAATCTGCACCAATGCAAAGACATATACCAAGAGTGCACTGTTGAGATTTCTTTAATATTTGGGCCCCTAATTAGATCTGGTGTTAACCAACCTTTTCTGTTTATTAAAATGCTATCTAGCTATTGGTTGGCTTCACTATGAGTGACATCAGTCTGCTCTTTTACAAGAAGCATATTGGTACACAAATTAGTTGTGTTCAGTGCCAGGATCTAATATGGCAATGTGTACTTTGGGGGCGGGGTGCCAATGCTTGTTATAATGGTTAGGGCCCGGCAACTCCCAATATGGGTTTACAAAAAGCATGCTAAAACAAGACACACATTTTCAAAACCAAAAGGCTGACTACCAATTTCAGACCAACAGACTTTGCCAATGCTTGTTTATTTTTATATTTCCCATAATCTTGTTTAAACTGGTTGCACCGATTTTCCATTAGGAATATTTTTTACAAATAATAGCATGCATCAACACATTTTATAAATGATGCTGCAAAGAAATGATACCTAAAGTGTTAAAGTAGTTTTGCAAAAAGTTTTTTTCCAAGTTGCATTGTTTGTAAACTTTTTCTTTAAAAAGCAAAGAATCGGGGGCGTGGCTTGGACGCCGAGGAAGATGGCGGTGTAGAGTGTCTCTCCTCCCATCACGAGCTCTCACATCGGGAATTGGGACGTTTTCCTGAGTCTGCATCACAGATGTGACCGAGGATTCGGACGCCGGAATACTTTCCGAATGCGGTGAGCTGCTCTATGTGGCTGTAGCTGCAGCAGAACTGGAGTTGCACCGAGCGAGGCTCCGGACGTCCATGGCGGCAACGTAGGCAGAGGAGCGGAAACGGGGCACTGAGCAATCTCGGACGGGGAAGTGAAGTCTGCAAACACGAGGAGGATTGGCATATGTTGCAGCGGTAATGCCCAGCGGTGAATTGAGTTTCAGGATAAGGATAATGATCGCGTGAGTAAAGTGCGATCGGCCATGCCGGGGCTTCCTTTACCTTAACCAAGATGGCGGCCGCCACTCGGTAATGCCGAGAAATCGAAATGAAGTGACTTTTCACACTGCTATTCACTTAAATAAGCCTCAATAAGCCACAAGAGGCGCAATGTTGGCAGAATTACTAGCCCCTGGGAAGGAAAAAAGGCACACATTCCCGATCTGACAATGGGGGTTTAATGTAGCTGTGCTGAGTGCCTAGAATGCCTGACATCAGTTTACAGTAATCTCTCCTATGACACCACATGCACCACATGCACACCCTGAATGAGTCTATGTGACACCCTATACTTCAGGACCCACCTGGTGGAGTGCTATACCTACTGGTGAACTGCGAACTGGCCGACCATTCTCTTCTGTCGATCTGCGTTGTCTAATCTACCCCACGTGCTTGCCGGAGAAGGACTTTCAGGGCACCACTCAAGGCTCTAAGTATTCACGATGGATACCAAAGACCAGGGCACCCTTAAAAGACTTAAATCGGACCACTCGAACCTGGGATCGCCGAATAAAACAAAGAAAGTTACTACGGAAGCACTTGATATGATACTGAATAGGCTGGATGAAGTGAAGGACCTAGCCAAGGTCACTAAAGAGGACATGGTGGCAATCCGTCAAGATATCAGAGATACTAATGCGCGTTTGACAGAAACGGAATCCAGGATTAGTCGTTTGGAAGATATAGAGGTTAAGACCTCAGCGGCTCTGAAACACCTACACATCTCCTCCGACCAAACTACTAGAAGATTGGCTGAGTTGGAAGATAGAAATAGAAGAGGGAACCTACGCATTTTTGGGGTTTCGGAGGGGTCCGAAGATTCAGAAGGGTCGTGTATTCAGTTCTTGGAATCATGGTTTGCTAAAGCCACGAACCTGACTTTTGCCAACCCTCTAGAATTCGATAGAGCACATAGAGTGCCAGGAAGAATCACTAAGACGCAAAAAGGTCCTAGGCCCATCGTCTGTAAGCCGTTGCGCTATCAACATGTGGAGCAAATACTTGCATTTGTTCGGAAGCACAATCATATCCTGTGGAGGGACGCCAAGCTCTATATCTCTCAAGTCTACAGTAAGAAGACTGTAGAAATCAGGAAGGCCTTCTTAGCCCTACGACCACAACTAAAATCGAGGGGATATCAATTTGGCTTTGTGGGCCCGGCGAAGTACAGAGTAACAATACGTGGATCGCCTCACTATTTCACAGATCCTATGAAGCTCAAACGCATGCTTGAGGAATTGGAAGAACGCGACATGGAACGCGACATGGAAACCAACAACCCAGACAATCTGGCGGCCTCAGCTTCAGGATACAAATGAACATCTCTGGGAGTTGCTGTTTTCAATTGATTATCTCTACCCTGATAGGATCGCAGGCCTGGTAGGCTTGTCACTTGCCGGATCAGGCTCCATGCTCGCAGTCGCCTTCTGACACTGGAAGTACTACCGTGAGTTGTAATATGGCGTAAGGGTTTGGCTCAACGTTCTGGAAATCTCTTTGCTCTTCACTTCTTGTTATCAAACTGATATCGATCTGCTGTTGCTGATCTAACCTTTTTGACTTGAGTTGATTTGCCTTGTTTGGTTTATATTGTCGCTAGTCCCGAGGAGGCGTAATTCGTAATGATCTAAATATGTCCATATCTCAGCACACCGGCATGTTACTTCGGCGCTGATCAGGGCTCATCACGGCCGTGCTGAGATTCTTTGACTAAGTGAACGCTCGTTGGCAGTTTATTGCTCTTGTTTATGCTACTTATCAGTATTGAATAGGCCTAGAGTCTACTAGCTCTTAGGGTGCCCTTGATGAAGGATATGATGCTATAATATCTTACAAGGGTCCTCATTGTACTCTATATTGCTTCTACTTGCCGTTCTATTGCTACAATCTCGTGAAGTATTTCAGATTATATCAGGTTATCAAGAATGTACTTTATTGGTACTTTATTGGTTAAACCACACCATTTCAATGTTCTCATTGCTTACGTGAATGGTCATATGCATTGTGCATAGTTGTTCCAATGTTTATGCAAGATTGGTATGGACGGGAGGATTACTGCGGTTTTCCTCACGTCGCCATGCTTCTGCACTGCAGTTGGGGTGGGTGGGGTGGGGGGATGGGGGTGAGAGGGGGGTGTGTGTGTTGTATGTTATGGTTTGCATATTTGCTTTTGATTCCTCTTTTTTCTTTGCTTTTCCTTTCTCTTCTAATCTATTCTTTTTCTCTTGACTGGACAAGTTGTATCATTCACATGCTGTATCTGTATACCCACGCTTGGATCATTCATGTACCATATCTGTGTGCCCAAGCGTCTGCTCATGGTTTCTGTCAATTTAGCCACATATTTGTTAAAGCAGGGTACTCCTCACATAAGGTGCCGCATGCCACGCTACTTCTTGGGATTCATAATGCACTCATGATACATGTAATAGTATAAATGTTACACTCTACACTCACCACTCCGCTTGGAACGACCTCACTTGACCAGCTAAAAATTCTGTCTATGAATGTTAAAGGTTTGAACCAACCCATAAAAAAACAGAAGATATTAGACTATGTGCGTAGGCAGAGAGGGGACATTGTTCTGCTGCAGGAGACCAAACTAGACACTAAACAGTTCTATACTCTACGTAATAAGTTTTATTCGGAGGTTGTGGGGTCAAGTGCACTTGGTAAAAAGAATGGGGTTCTGATATTATTATCGAAAAGATCCAAGATAGAACTATTGTCTTCATCATCAGACGAAAAGGGACGCGGGGTCACAGTAAAGCTCGCCAGAAACAACACAGAATTTTTTGTCACAAACATTTACGCACCTAACACTAATGATCTAAACTTTTGGCAAGACTTAGTCAAACAGATTGCAACGATACCTGATACGGCAGTACATATACTAGGGGGTGACTTTAACCTTCCATTTGATCCTGCCCTGGACAGAGATTCGAAGTGTGTGTTTAAACCGAACAAATCACATAACGCTTTCATTAAATTGTGTCAACGCTTTAATTTGGTTGATACGTGGAGAATACAAAACCCTACTGACAGGGACTACACATTTTACTCTTCCCCTCACGATTCGTACTCCCGCATTGACTACATCCTCATTACACAAAATGGAGTTGCAAGGATAGAAGATACATCAATAGAACCGAGAATACTGTAAGACCACTCATGCATTTCCCTTTCCATCAGCAACATTAAACCCTCCCCTAAACAGACGTCATGGAGACTCAATGAGGAAATCTTAAACAAGGAACAAAATAAGGCTGCCATTCAAGCAGCCATCCGGTCATATTTGGATATAAACAGGAGAGGGGACACTTCAGATCTTGTGCGCTGGGAGGCTTTGAAAAGTACCTTAAGGGGGGGGTGCATCAAAATCCGTTCGGCAATGAACAGAGATTGCAATGCAAAATTAGAAGAGTTGGAAACAGAGATAGCTAATCTAGAAAACAGACACCAATTGACAAGGGACCGGGAGACACTTAATACCATGACTAATAGAAAATACGAATATAACAAGCTGGTGAGCGAAAGGGCGGGAATGTGGCTGGACAGAAGGCGGAAATTTAAGCTCTGCGAATCTAACAAGGCTGGTAAAAGACTGGCTGCATACCTAAAATTCAAAGTGCAGAAAAATTCTATTAATGTCATAAAGGACTCTACGGGAGTAAGCCACTCTGAACCCCAAAAAATAACTGAGGTCTTTAAAGACTTTTATGAGGGCCTGTATGCTAAAAATGAATTGGTTGATGAGGATAAAATTCAAGGGTATTTGCAGGAGTGTGATCTGCCAAAGCTAAGGCCGGAAGAACAACACAGCCTTAATGAACCGATCTTGATTAGTGAGGTGGAGAAAGCAATCAGAGGGTTGAAATGTGGGAAGGCACCTGGGCCTGATGGCTTTACGACTAAATTTTACAAAAGTTTTGCAACAGATCTAGTTGAACCTCTTCTACACCTTTTCCACAAATTCACGGAGTCAGGTGAAGTAAGGGGCACACTGGCAGAGGCGACTATCGCAGTTCTACCAAAGGATGGTAAAGATCCATCGTTACCAAAAAATTATAGGCCGATTTCCCTGATTAATTTAGATTGTAAGTTGCTAGCCATGATTTTATCAGCCCGATTACAAAAAGTTCTCCATACCCTCGTACACCCATCTCAAGCGGGTTTCTTAAAACACAGACTGTCTAGCGATAACAAAAAAGGACACTTGTAACACTGCTTGACTTTTGGTTCAGTGTAAAATAAGGAAACCCTCAAAGAAGTCAATGTTTGATGGAATTGCTGTATATTTGTTTCATCAGCCCCACATTGACATTCAGGCAGTTATCATAGGGTTATTCCTATTTGTGTGAACTGCTCGCCTCATCCAGAGGCACCTCCAGTCTCGAGTGCAGTGTCCAGAGACAAAAGGATTTCCCACAGAAAGGGTGAAAGAAAAAGTTCAAAAATTTAAAAAATGGAAACAAAATTGTAACTGTCCATAAAATATTTGTTTTATGAGATGGATTACCGCACAAGTAGTGTGAGTAGAACTTTCTGTGTAAATTGTACGTCTATTTTTTGTTTGTAAGTCCTGACGAAAGCTCCATAGACCGTTTGGCCCAGGGAGCTGAAACATGTCGACACCCTGTTTTCAATACTATCCGGCCCAGTAACTTGGCCCTCATATAGTATGCCTACCATTTTAATTAATGGAGATCTGCCGTAAAATAAAACTGCAAAGGTTTTTTTCCATTTTTTAAATTTTTGAACTTTTTCTTTCACCCTTTCTGTGGGAAATCCTTTTGTCTCTGGACACTGCACTCGAGACTGGAGGTGCCTCTGGATGAGGCGAGCAGTTCACACAAATAGGAATAACCCTATGATAACTGCCTGAATGTCAATGTGGGGCTGATGAAACAAATATACAGCAATTCCATCAAACATTGACTTCTTTGAGGGTTTCCTTATTTTACACTGAACCAAAAGTCAAGCAGTGTTACAAGTGTCCTTTTTTGTTTGATTAAAGTACATTATCGTGGGGAAAGAAACGGACACTGAATTTCCTCATCCCTCCCTGTTGATTAACCGCTGTCTAGCGATAACACCAGAGTATTAGCCCACGCCTTAGAAAAAGCAAAACTTTTGAATACCCCCACGGTAGCAATCACATTAGACGCTGAAAAAGCCTTCGACAAGGTAGATTGGACCTTCCTTGAGGCAGTTTCACACAAATTTAATCTAGGGACGACATTCACTAAACTTGTAATGGCTCTGTATGCCGGATCTACAGCTAGGGTTAGAGCGGGTGGCTCCTTTTCTTCATCCTTCTGCTTGAAACAGGGAACAAGGCAAGGATGCCCATTATCACCATCTCTGTTTTTACTAGCGATACAACCTTTTCTATACCATATCCGGAATAAGGAGGCCATTGCTGGTGTTCCGTTTGATGACTGTACTGTGAAATTAACTGCATACGCCGATGATGTGCTCATTTTGACGGAGAAAGCTGACGAGGCTATCCCGGCTTTAATGGACACAATTGACGAGTATTCTAAAGTTTCAGGGTACAAGCTGAATAAGGACAAAACAGAAGTCAAGCTGCTAAATAACATCGGGAGTAAAGAAATACTTGGCTCATCTGGCCTCACCTGGCAGCCAAAAGCTTTTAAATATCTGGGCTTAGATTTTGAGATCGACTTAATAACAACCCTGAAGGTGAATGAGGACCTAACATTAAAAAAGATCTCTGCGTTATTAGATAGCTGGTCACCCACGTTTTTGTTCTGGTAGGGTAGGGCTGAGACCCTTAAAATGATGTGCACGCCTCTGGTTAATTACCTGGCTTGCATGCTCCCAATGACTTTTTCGGACGAATTCATCAAAAAAGTGGATAGGTTGTTTGGAGAGTTTATGTGGCGAGGGAAAAAAGCCAGGATATCATTGAAAAAGTTGCAACTGGCAAAAGAAAAGGGCGGCCTGGCCTACCCTTGTTCAGGAACTACCAGACGGCTTTCCTTTGTAAGCAGGGGGCTCTTTGGCTAGTTGATTCTACATCCTATACTCCAGTATGGCTATCTATTGAGCAATCATTAATGGCGCATGCACCCCTCTCGGCTCTCCTCAGCATGGACTTGACCCATTTACCTCACTCCAAATACATCCTACTAAATACCAGAAGGGCCCTCCTCAGGCTTGACCAGTCCCATAAAACTGATTCGGTGATTAAGATATCTACCCTACTCTCGTTATGGCATAACCCTATGTTTCGGATAGAGGGGAAAACCCTTTATTGGGAGTTGTGGGCTAAACGTGGTATCCAGATGGTAAATGACCTTTATGAAAACGGTATGCCCATACCCTTTTCGACACTGCAAGAAAAATTAAATTTGCCACCCATAGAATTCTATCAATTCTTGAAACTGAAAGCCGCTATCTCTAAACGTGCCCTCACTACAGATTTACCATGGCTATTGACACGTCTCCGGCTACTGTACCATGCTGACCATTTTGTATACAGAATATATAAATTGCTCCTCCCCCTGCCCAAGAAACCACATAAGTTAACGGAAAGCAAGTGGGAGTCGGAACCTAACTCGACAGGTATATCAATAGATTGGGAGGTAATACACAACACTGCATTATCAAATAAGGTATCCCTGATTCTATGTCAAACGAAATACATGTTGCTGAACAGAGTGTTCTGGACCCCTCAGAAGCTGTTTAAATGTAATCTGAAGGATACGCCTAATTGCTGGAACTGCCAGGCAGCACCTGGAGACCTGGCGCACATGCTTTTTGATTGTTCCCTATTAAGATCATTTTGGAGAAAAATATTTGCATATATTCAACAAGTATTTGGAATCACACCCGTTCAGGAATTTGTATATGTCATTTTGGGCCCTTTAGAAGCACAATTACCTGACATACATGACCGACAACTGCTAGATATCATGTTGACATTGGCGTGCAAGGTCATTCTCTGTAAATGGAAAAATTTTGCTGAAGTCAACTTTAAAATATGGCTGGAATGGCTTTCCTTCTTGAGAGGGGCGGACAATCCGGCACTACAGTCAGCCACATGGAAGCCTTCTAACAAAAAATTGTGGTCCTCCTTGGATGCGTCATCCTCCCACTTTGAGCCTCCATGATACAAACTTCAACAGATTGTCTGTCTTTATAGAATACAGTATCTCTGTTTGGCCCCATATTTTCCACGTTTAAATGCTTTCCACGCTTGAATGCTTTACTGTGTACTTATTGTCGCCTACACTGCGACCCATGCTTCTGTAAACCGATTGCTACTGATATATTGATACATCTGTCCTTTTTCTCTTATTCCTACTTTTTCTCTTATTCCTCCTTTCCTCTTTACTTTCCCTATTTTTCTCTTTTCTCTGTTCCTTTGATTATTGTAAGCGTCATTGTGCCAATACTGCATCCATCTATGTATTGGAGGATTTATTGTATTGTCTTTGCTTTCATTTTCTCCAATCTTCAATAAAAAAGATTTGAATAAAAAAAAAAGCAAAGAATCATCCATCTTCCTTTCAGGCTTCTGCAAATATTTGCATCTAATCAGACAGCATTCTGGGAGTATTATACAAATCCTCATACTACTAAACTTTGAAAAAGTGTGTACCCACATATTTATACTGGAACCGATGTCAGTAGTGCAGTCCGAGCTTACGACATTTCCTTAGACTGCTCATCCTAATAATAAAGGCTTGTGCATCCACAAGGGAGCTTACACTTTTACACCAAGTCTTTGGCTAGCATCCCTTTGGCAGGTGTTGGTGGCCTGGATTCTAGAACTGTACAAATTGTCTTTGCTGCCCATGTGGTTCTGAAAATCTTGCCGGTTATAAACATGAAACTGGTCCACATCCATGAAATCTTGTTTCCTGTTCAACTCCTGCCAACTGAAATTCTTAGCTGTGAATAGCGCATTACAAGATGTAGCCCTAGAAATTGTGTAACACTGGAGACCCACTGTAGGCGCTCACCCATATTCAGCATCAGTAGACCATACCATCCACATCCCTACCCCCAAAGAAAAGATTTTAGACCAGTAGAGCTGCAAGTGAAATCCTATTTAGCTCTGTTCAGGTAACTGATTACTGGAGGTCAGGTTGCTCTATTAAATAGAAATCAGACTTTCGGCAATCATCCTTGTGGCAAACTGAAACCCAGACTCTCTTTGGGGTGGGCATTCTTGTTAGCGTTTGAATGGATGGATTTTCAGCATTTAGTTATTTGGACTGATTCTGCACATTTTATTCAGGTCTGAAGTCAAATGAGTTGTTCCCACTTAAATCTCGGGGTAGAAGCTGGAACAAAGGGCAGACATACAACCAATATGACACCACATTGTAGCCCTTTCATACAGTCAAATATTGGGCCAAATATTTCAATGAATTAAGCAAGCTCTTCAATTTGACCCTAAGACTTGCAGTTAAAGAGAGAAGAAAGACTTTACTAATTGATTACCAGGGTTTAGACACAATAGTCTATTTTATGTTATATTGCAACCCTAGAAGGTACTGGTTTCATGTGTTTTCATTCGCCAGTGTAAAACTGCCCTATGTTTCTTATGCCTTAAGGATATGTATTTTTACATTAAATGCTCTACCTGGCACTGCATTTTCTGTGAATTATAAACCCTCCATCAACTCCGAGAGTAAGCTCCTTTAGACCATGGGTACTCACAAACTTTCTCTCGGGGGCCAAATTTACAGTGTGGTTTGTGGCTGAGGGCTGCACCGGTGGGGGCGGGGTCAGAGGGGGAGGGGACGGGGCTAAAACAAACAAAACATTGTGACCATGAGGTTGTACTCTGGTCCCTGCAGCAGACGCCTTTGTCCACTGAGCCACCAGACCCGGCCTACACACATATATCTCTCCCTCTCTCTCTCTCTGTCTCCCTCTCTCTGTCTCCCTCTCTCTACCTCACTCGCTCTCCCTATATCTCCCTCCGTCTGTCTCCCTCCGCCCTCTGTCGCCCTCCTCCCTCTGTCTCCCTCCGTCCCCGTCTCTCTCGGTCCCCTTCTCTGTCTCCGTCCCACTGTCTCCCTCCCTCCTCTGTCGCCCTCCTACCTCTGTCTCCCTCTGTCACCCTCCTCCCTCTATCTCCATCCCCCACTGTCTCCCTCCCTCCCTCTGTCTCCCTCTCTGTCTCTCTCCCTCCCTGTTTCCCTCCCTCTATAAACCTGTCTCCCTCGCTCTGTCTCCTTCCCTCTGTCTCCCTCTTTCTCCCTCCCTGTCTCCCTCTGGCTCCCTCCCTCTTTGCCTGTCTCTCTCTGTCTCCCTTCCTCTCCCTCCCCCTGTCTCTCTACCTCCCTCTGTCTCCCTCTCTCCCTCCCTCTGTCAACCTGTCTACCTCTTACTCCCTCTGTCACACTTATATATATTTGCAATGCATAGTTACCAAGAAAGAGTCCTGATGCTGAGACCAAGCTAGAAGGAAGCATATTTACTAAGTATATGGGTTTTTAAGAGTTTCCTAAATTGTAACAAACAGTTTGCAGTGCAAAGGGGAAACAATTCCAGTCCTTAACTGTAGTGACAGAAAATGTATATCTACTTATTTTTTGAAACCGGGGTTCTGAAAGAAGATTGGCCAAGCTTGAGCAGAGAGTTCGTATAGCAAATAATGGAGTACACATCTAGCTATGTACTTTGCTAAATAAGGATTTATGGCAAATACTAAGACACTTAAACACACCTCTCTTTCGATTCGGTAGCCAATGAAGATCGAGAAATTCACTGAAGATCTCCCTCTGTCATCTCGCCCTGTGTGTGTATGTCAGCCCTTAGCCCGGGATGAGACAGCTTCCTCAGCACACGCACACAGCCGCACCGAAGTACTTCACAGGTCTTTAAAAGACCATTTACATGTTAATGAGGCTTTAATGTATTTCACCTCTTAGCGCCCCTGCATCTCCACGCTGACAATCACTGGAATCCCCCGGCCCCCACAGAGCAGAGTCTCAGAGTCCGGGCTCCTGCAAAAGGCAGTGTTTGCTGACACCATTTACATTTTTTTTTTAAACACAGGTACAATGTCTGCATGGTCCGTGGGCCACCAGGGAAGGCTTGCCGGGCCGCTGGAGGCCCACGGGCCGTACTTTGAGTACCCGTGCTTTAGACCATGGTAAACATATACTATTGCAATTTCTACGGCAGTGCAATGTGCCCTGTCGTTACATTTGACCCATTTATGATCATTTATCAAAGAGAAGTCTTTAGAGTGTTGCATTTTGGCTGTGAGAAGTATGACAAGTTTGCTCAGTAATCGCATGCACTATCATACCTCTATTCGCCAGTACAGTATGTACTGGTATGCTCAGGGTAATACATTAATTACGGTAGAGAAATACCTGCCGCACACCAGCCTCCGACACCCAGAAAAAAATAATAGAAAAGAGATACAAGTATCATTCAGATTAAATTAATACACGTGTTGATCTTTATTTCTATGTTACTGGGAATCTTCCCAGTGATAGTTCCCATTATCACTGTAACTACGAAGCAGACAGTGGGCTATCCCCAGACCTGCTGTGCACCCACTGAAAGGAAAACACACATTGCAGACAGATCACAAAAATCTAAAGTAAGGGGCTTTTAGCTGCGCTTGGTCAAGAAAAGAAAAACACAAGGGCCCAAATTATACATTGGGCGCAATGTCTCATTTTGTTTCCTGGGGAACCCATAACTCAGTGGCCGCACAGAACAGTGCACCTGATTACACTAAAAAGTATGCTTCCCTCTGCACAGGGGCACACTCCAACAGTTTGCGCTTTCACTCAAACGTTTGAGTGAAACTGCAGCGCTATTAGGTCTCGCCTATGCAGCACATGCGCTATCTCTGCAAGACATGTTGTGTTCAGGATATGGGCTTTAAAAGCTCCACCCATTTTCAAGGACTGCCCCCGTTACAGGTATTGTTACTCAGAGCTTGTGAGCACTATTTCTTTCTTTAAATTGGAGACCATTGGTCGAGGTTTACAAAGCTCTGTTGTAAACAGAGCTGTAAATCTTGCTCTTATCTTGCCACATTTGCTGTGCATTCAAAGAGAGATTGTTTTGGCTACAGCTGCCTCATCCTTCCTCCTGCTTTTGAAAAGCACGGCCTGACGTTGTAGTCCCGCCTTCCTATAGCTGTTGCCGTCTCCATCTCAAGAGACATCTCGATAGGGTAATATAACCGCACATCTACTTAATTTTAAGGATTTTATGGTTATGAATGAGACTAGCTCCATTCTAATCTCCATATTTCGTTAATTCATCTCTCCTGAGCAAGGTTAATGATTACAAGGGCGACTTGGCCTTTTCAGTTTCTATACTTTCACTGAAAAAAACAGTGTTTGACTTTTTGGAATTCAACTGTTTCTAATATTGTTGCACTGACAATCAACCTGTGTGGGTGGAAGCAGTTTTATCACCGAAAAACGTTTTAAAGTTTATGGTGCTATTATAAAGGCACAATGGAGTCTAGTGTGTATATATATATATATATTCTATAAATAAGCTTTACGTTGGCACAAAATAGTGTGCAGCGTCTACCACAGTACAGTTGTCAAGATGTGGAAAAGCTTTGTTTGCAGAATGAAAACACTTTACACACTGGAGAAATGTCAGTTTTCATAAGAAACGCATTTATTAATTAATTATTTGATTTTGGAGCATGCAAACCATTTTAATGTAGAACTGTTTCTTTAAGTCCTTCAAATTGCTTTTTAAATAAAATACGATACCTGACATTTCTAATTACTGGTAAAGCAGCAGTGATAATAAATGTAAGTTGTACATCACAGTAGGTTACTCGCCCAGCCTGTCTAACTGCATCTCACACTCCGTGTTGTCTGTACCTCAGATCGTGTTTCCAGGTTCAAGACCCTGCTATTTACAGCTGTAGTGACCAGGAAGGACAGAGGTCGGACGCCACTAGCGGATGAAAGTTAACCCCTTCGCTGCTGATGGCGAGCTCAGCTCGTAATCAGCCACGGTGGTCGTGTGCGGATGACGAGCTGAGCTCGTCATGTAACGCGGCTTTTTCAAATTTGCCGCACACAGCGGGAAAAGCCGCCGCAGCGATGCGGTTAAGTATCTTCAAACCCCACGTTAGATTATGAACAAACAAGCCTTTGCAATGCTAAAGATCTCACATTTGCAAGAGCTTGAGCTATAGGCATTGTAAATGACAATGCCTTTTATTTATGTTTCGAAAACATGCAACGGTGCGTAAACACGCACTTTGTACATATAGTTGTTGCTTACGAGAAGCAAGGCTGGCAGTAAAAGAGGTGCAGGGATAGCACACACGTATGTGGCTCTTTTGAAATACCAAAGTCTCATAGGGCTCAAAAGAAGGGGGATACAAACCCATTGCAGCTCTGTAACACTTTGCATGTCATGGGCCCTGATGATCACTTTTTTTGTTAACAGTGCATCCTAATGGTGAAAGAAAAAAAAAAAGGTCTACCTGGTCTCTCCAACCCAAGCTTCTCAATCAAACCATAATAAAGTAAACATTGAAACTTTAAATAAGCTCAAGTGGTTTTCTACCAGAGGATGGCATGTATTCTCAGACCACAATCATTCTGCCCGCCAAAGGGTCATTTGCACACTCAAGAACACCGCTCACTCTGTGGTATCACAGCCAACAAATGTTATAACTATGAACGATAACCAATTACTTTGATCCAGTGTAGAACTTTATTCGAGGAAATCTCAGCGCTCTGCTTATAGCCAGAAAAGTGGCATCTCTTCACCAACATTTTAACTTGAGCTTCAAGACCGCTGGAGTACACCAGAACAGCAAGGGCGAGAGAGGGGATACCAAATGGACAATATATATATATACATAGTTATCTAATATGTGTGTGTGTGTGTGAAAATAAGTAGTGGTAATTAACTTAATAAATAGAAACGACACCACTGATCTATGGCTCGAAGAACCCCATTTCTAGAGCTGGTTTTAATGCACAGAAATTAAAGAGATACAGACAATGCCCCTTGCCCTTAGTTGGTAACTAAGGACACAGGTTCCCTGCTGTATCCACTGCCATAAGCCAAATAGCGTTCCACATCCCATAATCTGCTGGAACCCAATACAGCAAGCATGCCTCAGGAAACGCTTAGACTGCCGCTGGGTCCTCGAAGTGCTAATGCCCCAAACTTAACACCATCACAGTCTCAGCACCAAATGGCAGCTCACATGCCACGGTAGAGCGACCCACTGTAGTGCCCTAAGCCACTCTCAGCTCAAGGATTGCGGTGGCCCCTGATGACAGACATGCCAACCCTCCCGATTCAGGCGTGAGACTACCGATTTCAAGGCTAATCTCCCGCCTCCCGATTCCTGCAAGCAAAAACCTGATTCCTCAGGGGTTTCAGCGGACAGGGTTTGATATTGTGTAAAGTGCTAATTCTTCCAGCAATAGTTAGAGTGGCAATGCAGGGGCTCTAGAAGGGGTGAAAAACCAACAAAGTGTCATTAACAAGGAAATGGTCTTTTAAAGACCTGTGGAGTACTGGGGGAGGGGGCAGCTGTGTGTGTGCGCAGGGGAAGCATTTTCAGTCCGTGCTGCCACAGGGGGGTGGGGTGCATGCACTGCCAGAAACCTGCCAGGCCAGTGCACAACACTTGCATTACCCTCGGTCTGCCTGCCATTGCGCTCCATGCTTCTAAAAGGTAAGAAAAGAACGTGCGTTTGCGTTTCTAATGTCCGATCCTGCAGCAGCACACTTCCAAAGCCCATACATGACAGTAACCCGATTCACGGCCCCATTCTCCCGATTTTTTTTTTAAAAAAATCTCCCTCTTCGCTCTTCTGAAATGTTGGCATGTATGCAGTGATGGGCGACCCTCTCAACTGAATGGACACCGACCCGCTCACAGAGCGCTGCTGCTCTTTTCTTTCTTGAGCAGGCGAAGGTCCCTTTGGTGCGCCCCAGTCAGTCTGCACACAAACCGTACTCTTTAAAGCGGCCAAGTAGACTCCGGTGTTTAGGAAATCAAAACAAGGACAGCAACAGCTGCCCATGTGCGGCTGGACCAGGACTTCCGGAGCAACTGAAAGTTCTTTTCCGGTGCACCACAGGGGATGTCACTTCCGGTACACCACGGCTTCGTCGGGGGTGTGTAGACCGTCTTTTCTGGGCGGATTATGTTTTTTAACCAATCGGAGGGCTTAATGGGAAGTACAACCACAAAGGTCCTCCTAGTACCGCCCCTTAGCCTGTCAATCGGTTTAAACCCTGCTTTCTGATAGCCAGCAAGCACATCAACGTTGGTTAATAAAAATCAGAAGCAAGGTAGAGGCGATCGGATGTTATATATTTTCTGTTGGGAGACAGGAGGTAAGGTTCACACTCTGGTCTCTAATGCCTTAATCACTAGGGTTGTATGTTTGAGGAAGGGCAAATGAGAAATCGGGGGGAATGAAGAAGAGAGTGATGGGCCAGTATGATCCAGGGAGTGAGGGTGAAGAGACATATAGTGAATAATTAAGAAAGAGAGCCATTAGTTAACAGTCATCTGCTAACCTTGGAAGCATTTCCATAGATTTGTGGGTGTGGTATTGGAGAGAGTGAGCTGCAACCCTTAAGGGAGGGCGAGTTATTTGGGGGCGAGGTGGTTACAAGATTATGCGTTAACGGACGGGTCAAATACTGCGTTTTGTAGTAGTGTCTTGCAAGTATATTTGCAAACAAGGCGTATGTTTTGCGGGATGATTTGAAAAGGAACTCATAAAGTATTATGCTACTTAAAGCGGTGACACAATACCATGGAACAGAATTTCTTTCACTGCTGCAAAAGTATTTAGCTGAAATAAAACACGTCATATTGCAATTCTTGAGTAAGCTAGACAACATTGTTTCGTCTTATATGGAATTTAATAACGTTCCTCTGAGCATATACTCAGTACAACAGCCTTCCAATATATTCTAAATGTGGGTTCTCAGGACTGTGTTGCAAGCTAACAAGTTGTTTCTTATTCCAGCATGGTAAATGCAGTATATAAATGACCATGCATCATCTTAGGTATTTTTATTCAGAAAGTCGCATTCAAATAATATGTCGGGTGCTTGGACCAAATAAGATGCATTTAGTTTTGGTGCCCCGAGGTACCAAAATTAAGAACTTGTAATCAAGATTTTGAAAAACCGCTCCAACTACATAGCAGTTGAAAGTGCTCCTTGTACAGTTGTGGTTAAATTGCAACAACGCAAATGCTATCCCTGGGTCATCAAGTTGTCAAAGAGCGAAGACGTCTGGCTGAGATTGTAGGATTGGGAAACCAGTGTCTTGCAAAAGCGTTATGTTTGTTGTCTACTGGGAAAAATATTGTTATAGAAATCAAGTATTTATAAAAGTAAAGTAATTCAAAGCTTGAAACTTATGTTTGCAGTACATTTGTCATAGCTTTTACATCACAGACTTTAGTATCATAAAGCTCAGTTTATTACATAGGATGTAGCCTGGAGGATCAACTCCACTGCCGGTAGTATGTACATATGGGTCAAAGGTATCTGGAATTATTATGTTGTGTGTTCATTAAACATGTTTATTTCGAGTGGATAGCATTTAAGGGTCATTTTGTGTTTTACTACTCTTAGGAAGTTTACATTTATTTCTAAACTATTATTTATCATGTATATATCTTATGAGAACTTTATGAACTCAAAGCCTGTAAATGTTTATGGTAAACTGAACTAAACTTTTATCACAAAGATGAATAAAGTATAATGTGGTCATAGTTTGAAAATAGTTAAAACCTTACATGTGCGATTGACCTCCTTAAATACGTGGATGTAAAGCATAGATTGTAATCTTAATGTGTATTTTAAAGTTTAACTATTATAAAAGTAATGTGTTTAACTTATTGGATCTTAGTGCTCCATTTACTGGATTTTAAGGAAAGTTGTCTCTGGGCCAATGAACCTTTGTGTACATTTTCAGTGTAAAACTGTCAGTAGCAAAGGCTTACTAAAACATCTATAGACAGTGGAACAAGCTCAACCTTGCTTCACTCAGCTATCACCTACCTTCCTCGCTTCCACCAGATAGTATTATAGAAGTGAAGGATTTATGTTACTGATTAGCTGAATATCTAGATAGACTGATACTTCTTAAGTTTTCTTTGTGCCATAGTCATAAGACTCATTGTCTCAAAAAAATGTAAAGACAGAAAATAAAACTTTGGAACACTGAGGGAAGAAATGACAAACCTGCTTTCAAAATCGTAGCAGGATATAGAAAAAGCCCATCAAGAAAACAAAAACATTCTACTTTCATTGAATCTCTCAAGCAAAAATGGTGACCCCAGGAACTGTACAGGATGCTCTCAGAAATATGTTTCCTGCTAAAAAAATCCCTTGCATTCTCTGATGGCCTTGCAGACAATCGCATCACAAAACCCAAAACTATGGAACACTACCCCAGAAGCAAGCCATTGAAAGGCAGGCAAGAGGTCCAAATAATCCTATAATAGTTCTCCACCATACTGTACAAGGAACTGCCCAAGGCATGCTTCCATACTGGCTTTTCATTTGACCATGTCCATCTCAAACTTTCAAGGGCATTACCTCCTCGTCCGTCTTCCTCGCAGCAGTAATCACATATGAGCCTCCGGCTCCACACAGAATTCCAAGTTTAAAAAAAGAAACAGCGCTCTAGTCTCCCCTCCCTCCTCCAAGATGGCCCCCAGTGGCTCCATCCAATCCCATAAAGGGATACATAGACAGCAACACGACCTGTTCTTTTTTTTTTTTCTGCACTTCTCTGAGTGCTGTGTTCCCTGCTGCTCAGGTGAGTGAGGCTGGGGTCTTGCTTTAGCAGCCCCTTATGGCCTCGGGTATTTAGTTGGGGGGAAGTTAGTTTGTATTGTAATTTGTTTGTTTCCCCTTTCTTTTGCCTGGCAATGTGTCCTGCTTAGCAGACTTTTGGTACTCTTTTATGCGGGTTCGCATGGTGTTCCTGCTTCGGATGGCCGCGCCTACGCTTCCTGCTTGGCGGGAGGTTCATTGTCCGGTGCGTGCCCCCTTTCCGTTTATGTTTTGTTTCTTGCCGGCGCTTGCTGCCTAGCGGCGAGTTTTGACGGTGAAACGCCACGTTCCGCCGCGCGTCCTGCTTCTGGGACTCTGCGCGGTTGGCTGTTTGTTAGTTGCCTAGCGGCGATTTTTGCCGGGGACACGCCCCTTTCCGACCACGCGTCCTGATTCTAGGGCTCTGCGCGGTCGGGTGTTTGTTTTCCTTGCCGATATTTGCTCTCTTAGCTGGGATCTTGGCGGGGCGGTGTGTGGAGTTTTCCTTGGTGTCTTCTTTTCCTCGGGAGCCTCTTTAGCGGTGGCTGGCGTTTCTTCGTGCTTTTTGTACTTCGTTAGGGGGCGAGTCATTGGGTGTGTCTATGGTTGCTTGGCGACCTACAGACTATTTAAGGGTTCAGGTGTTTTCTGTCCCTTGCTATTGGTTATTTTGCTCGTGGCTGGTGTGATGGAAGGAGGTTCTTCAAATATGTCAGTTCCTGACTCCTTGGAGGCTTCTGGTTCTGGGATGTCTGTTCCTTCTATGGATTTGTTGCAGAAAATGATTAATTCTGCGGTTGCTGCTGCATTACATGACAGGGTTCCTGTTTCTCCTGACAAAAAGGCGCGAGTTGATGACGTTCCGACTGTTGACTCTGACGCTGAGGAGGAGGTTAATGTCAAGGGTAGTTTTGTGCAGGGTGCCGACCTTAAGGAGGTCCTCTGTCACATACGCAAGAACTTGGTTTTCCCTGAATCTGTAGTTCCTGTGGAGGATGACTTGTTTTCGCAATATCAGCGTCCTGAGCCTGATTCATTGCCCCTTCATTCTTCGGTGTTGAAGGTCTTGGAAACCGAATGGAAGGATGTAGACAATGGTTCCTTTCCTCGTTTCCTGAATAAGCGATATCCTATAAAGGATTTTTCGGTCAAGTTTCCTTCCTCGGTCAAGGTGGATTCCTTGATGGCCAGTATGACTTCCCATGGTTCTGTGGTCTCTGAAGATTCCTCCCCTGCTGACCCTGTTGATCAGAAGGTGGATGGTGCGGTGAAACGCACTTTTTCGGCTGCTAATTTTTCCATTAGGGCGGCAGCCTATTCTTCTTACACCATCCAGTCCTTACTGAAAGATTTTCAGTCTCTGTCGGAATTGTTAGACCAGGGGGAGGATGTTTCTTCTACCCTGGCGATGATGGAGCAAGAGGTTCGCCTGTTTTCAGATGTCTCCTTTGATTCTTTGGGTGTGGCGGCTTCTGCGGCTGGGTCTTCTGTGGCTGCGAGGCATCAGTTGTGGCTTAGTTCCTGGAAGGCTGATGCTGCGCAGTAGGGTCTCCTGATGAAGATCCCCTTTTCTTGAGCTAAACCTTTTGGTACTCCTTTGGATGACATGGTGAAGAAAACGGCTGAGGACCGTAAGCTCCTTGTTCCTGAGCGGGCTGGTCGCTTCTGTTCCTTTGGTTCTCATAGGGCTTTTGGTCCTTCTAGGAGGGGTCGGGCTGGTCAGCCCTTTCGTGGAAGGGGGCGTGGCCGGGGTGCTCCTTCCTTTGATAAATCCTGGTTCCCCGGTGCTTCAGCCTCCTCCACTCCTGCTTCCAAATCGTGACTGGATCGCTCCTGGTGTGGGTCCGGTTGGGGGTCGCCTCAATTGCTTCTTGGACTCTTGGCGGATGACTATGTCACACCAATGGGTGCTTCAGGTGGTTTTGGAGGGTTTGCGTCTTGGGTTTTCCCGGACTCCCCCCAGACTGTTTCAAGGCCACTCCTTGTCCCCGAGACCCTCTATGACGATTGGCGCTTTTGGAAGGCATCGATTCCCTGGTGGTCAAGAAGGTGGTGATTCCTGTGCCCAGCGATCAGTTGGGGTTGGGAGTGTATTCCATCCTATTCCTGATGTCCAAGCGCACCGGGGATATTCGGCCTGTGATGGATCTGAAGTGGGTCAATACTTTCATCCCTCACCAGCGGTTCAAAATGGTTTCTCTTCAGTTGATCCTTCCTCTGGTGTCTCAGGGCGATTTTCTGGCATCGATAGACTTGAGGAATGCTTATCTGCATGTTCCTATTCATCTGGACTATCAGAGGTCTCTCCAATTTTGCGTACTGGGTCGTCATTACCAGTTCCAGGTATTACCTTTTGGGCTCTGCTCTGCTCCCAGGATCTTTACTAAGATTCTGGCTCCTCTTATTGGACATTTACATGGGGAGGGCATTAGTGTTTTTCCATATCTGGACGACATTTTAATTTCTGCTTCTTCTCTTCCTATGGCGGAGTTACATGTCCAGAGGGTGTGCCATGTCCTGGAGCATCATGGGTTCCTCGTGAATGTGCCAAAGTCCTCCCTGGTTCCTGCGCAGGATTTGACTTTCATTGGGGCTCTGTTCAGGACTCAGTTGGGGATGGTGTTCCTGCCCCCTCCCCGGATTCTGTCCCTGATGTCTGCAGTTCGTGCCCTGGTGTTGAGGCATTCTCATCCTGTGAGCCTGTGGTTGAGGGTTCAGGGTCTGATGTCGGCATTTTTGTTGAAGGTGCAGTAGGCTCGCCTCCACATGTACCCAGTGGTGTCCCACATTTTGTCGCATTGGGACCCCTGTTCCCTCGATATGAGTGTTTTGGTTCCTATGTCGGAGGATGTTCGGGTGGTCCTGGGTTGGTGGTTGGACGAAGGTCATCTGTCCAGGGGCCGCCCCTTTCTGATTGTTCCTACCCGCGTGGTCACTACTGATGCCAGCCTGCTAGGGTGGGGTGCTACTCTGGGGGATTCGACGACTCAGGGGGTTTGGCCTCAGTCGGTTTGGCCTCAGTCGGTGTTATCGTGTTCTTCCAACTACAAGTAGCTGAAGGCCGTCCTTCTGGGTCTGTTGGATTTCTCAGATCTTGTTCAGGGTCACCATGTGCAGATCCGGACGGACAATCTGGTGGTGATGTCTTATGTGAACCATCAAGGGGGGTGCAAGGTTCGATCCCTCAGTTGCCTCAGCCGTCGGATTTGTTGTTGGGCGGAGGTGCATCTGGAGTCCCTATCTGCCATTTACCTGCCTGGTGCGGAGAACACTGTGGCGGATTGTCTGAGCCGAGTGTTTCCTTCCATGGGGTCCTTGTCCCTCACACGGTTGATGTTCAGGAGGTTGCAGGAGATGTTTGGCTGTCCTATTGTGTACCTGTTTGCCTCCCAGTACAATGCCCAGATCCGATGCTTTTGCACGATTATGCCTTGCCGGGATGCCTGGAGGGTGGACGCACTTTCGTTCCTTTGGCCGAAGGGTCTATTGTATGCGTTTCCCCCCTGTTCCTCTGATTCCGGCTGTCTTGTAGAGAATCAAGAGGGAGGGGTCCTTTGTGCTTCTGATTGCTCCGTATTGGAAGCGTCGCTCTTGGTATCCCCTGCTGTTGGAATTGGCTGTGTCTCCGGCATGGGCCTTGCCATTCGTGCCTTATCCTCTGATGGGTCCTCTTCTTCCTCTGCCTGTGTTCCGTTCCCTGGGTCTGCGGGCCTGGCTCCTGAGAGGGATTCTTTGATGCGGGAAGGTTGTTCTGTGACTGTGGCTGGGGTCATTCAGCAGTCCCGGAGGCCTTCTACACTGAAGTCCTACGCAAAGCACTGGGTTAATTTTGCTTCTTGGTGTGTGGGTCGCGACCTCTTGGTGGCTTCTTTGGACCCGGCTTGCATTTTGTATTTTTTGAATGATGGTTTTGTGTTGGGCTTGGCCGTTTCGACTCTTCGGGCTCAGTGAGGCGCCATTCGGGCATTTCATGTCCTCACTTTGGTTTCAATTTCTCCATTGGTTGCTAGACTTTTTAAGTCTCTCTCTTTCCAATGCCCCCGTCCTATCATGTTTCCTCCTCCTTGGGACCTTCCTTTGGTTTTGCGTTCCTTACAGTTGGCTCCCTTCGAGCCGCTGGAATCGGTAGACTTGAAGTTTTTAACGCTCAAGGTGGTATTTCTTGTGGCGATTGCTTCTGCCAGGCGTATGGGTGAGTTGGGTGCTTTCCTTCGTTCTGCCCCATTTTTGTTGGTTTTGGCGGACCGTGTGGTCTTGCGCCCTCATCCTACATTTATACCTAAGGTGGATTCTTATTTTCACCGGTCTACTGAGGTGGTTCTTCTGGTTCTTTGTCCTGATCCTTCCTCGGCTGAGGAGTCCCTTTTGCACCTCTTGGATGTTCGTCGTGCCCTATTGATTTATTTATCGCGCACTTCTTCCTTTTGTAAAGTGGACAACTTGTTTGGTTTGTCACGTCAGGGCCTGAGACCCTCCCTCTCCACGATCAGTCGTTGGATTAAAGAGGCCATTCTGTTGGCATATGCTTCGGTTTCTGAGGTTCCCGCCCTTCCTGTTCAGGGTTGTTCCACCCGATCTGTTGCTGTGTCATGGGCTTCCTTTAAGGGGGTGTCCGTGGAGGATGTTTGCAGGGCTGCTACTTGGCCGTCCCCTCATACCTTCATGTCCCATTACCGCCTTCAGATAGAGGGTGGGGGATCTGTTTCTTTTGCCTCTTCTGTTCTTTCTGCAGGAGTTCCCTGAGAGGTTGTCTTTTTTGGTTAATATGCCTCTGTATATTAAGATTGTTTTTCACTGCACTGATGGTGTGGTCTGTTTTCCTTACATGAAGCTGATTGCTTTGGTAGCGGCTCATATGTGATTACTGTGGCGAGGAAGACGGACGAGAAGATAATGCCCCAGTTACTTACCGGTAATCTTCATTACTCCGAGTGCTTGTCTTCCTCGCCACAGTAGAGTTTCCCTTCCCTCCCGGCCCTGGTGGTGGCTTCATGTCTGAGGCTTGGTTTTCAGGTCGTGTTGCTGTCTATGTATCCCTTTATGGGATTGGATGGGGCCACTGGGGGCCATCTTGGAGGAGGGAGGGGAGACTAGAGCGCTGTTTCTTTTTTTAAACTTGGAGTTCTGTGTGGAGCCGGAGGCTCATATGTGATTACTGTGGCGAGGAAGACAAGGACTCGGAGTAATGAGGATTACCGGTAAGTAACCGGGGCATTCCACTCACCATGAAAGCAGTCATCCCAGCATGGAGCCTAAATCAACTCCATAATACCAGACATCTTCCTGAATCACCATGAGATTTCACCCAAGAAACTAATCATAAAGAAGAATCACACTGATCTAGGCATCTACCAACTGAGTCCAATATACCGTTCTTAAAAAACTGATTGAAAGAGTTGCTTTCACTTAGATCTTCAGCTTCTTTGAAGAAAACAACATCCTTTCTGACCACCACTTGGTTTTACCCTGGTAAATGAACTGAATTCTGCCTACACACTACCTAGGAAGATTTGAGAACCACAGATGATGGAAATTGAGTCACTGTCCTACTATTAGAATTAATGAACAGACAAATCAACGCCGTTTCTTCATCTTGCTTCAACATTCTGCGCATGCTCAAAAAAACATTTAGCTGGATCCCCACTGAAACTAGAAAAACAGTCACCCACGCTCTGGTCACGAGCTGACTGGACTACGGAAACACCCTCTACGCCGGTACCACCGCAAAACTCCAGAAAAAACTCCAACGCATCCAGAACGCTTCAGCCAGGCTCATATTAGACATCCCGCGTAAAGAACACATCTCTGGTCACCTGAAAAACCTCCACTGGCTCCCCGTCAATAAGAGGATTACTTTCCGGCTCCTAACCCACGCACACAAAGCACTCTACGAAATCGGACCCGAATGCCTCAACACACGACTGTCCTTCTACACCCCGTCCCGCCAATTACGATCCTCCAACCAAGCCCTTGCCACTGTACCTCGCATCAACAAAACAACCATGGGAGGTAGATGCTTCTCCTACCTGGCAGCTAAAACCTGGAACTCACTTCCCACTCACCTTCGCCTTACTCAGAACCACCTAGCATTCAGAAAGCAACTTAAAACGTGGATATTTGACAAGTAATTCTCCACCCTTCTTCAAGCGCCTAGAGACCCTCTGGGTATGTAGCGCGCTATATAAATTTATTGACTTGACTTGACTTGACTAATCTTTTCCTACATTTCCGATAAATCAAGCATCATCTTATGTCCTTCAAACTCATCAGCTTCTTTCATCTTTAACTCTGTCCCTTCAGGTTCATCATTTTTCCACTTCTCATTAACACGTAACTAAGCACACTACTTGGCTTCATCAAGCACTTCCGCTTAATCTGCTGCTACTATGCAGTGATATTCAAGATTATCCGCAAGCTGGGATACAACTGACTGCGCTGCGTCTGGGCCATTCTGTTGCTGCATGCTACGGACTAGTGGATGCTGATCAATTTAAGCTCATCTCATCAAAAACGAAGAGTCTCACCTGTGGAAAATAAGAGTTCTACCAGCCAACAACCATGTGGCATAGGGAGCATTATATCTCCCTTTGGCAACATTAATTGAAGTTGGATATTGGGGATGATCTTGGACTTCTTGCTAAATCCTCAAGTGAAAACTAGCCCCAGATAATATAAAAACGAAAAACGGTTGACTTCTGGAATGGATATCCATTTTCAGTTATGGATAAAGCCTCACTAGCTAAGATGGTGGTTCTGCATCGCTGCCAGCATGTTCTACAGGGACCCATATTTTCCACACCAAAATTATTTTGTAAATATTTGGGCCAGTTGTTACTGTCACTAGTGTGTGCCAGGAAATGTTGTAGGGTTAGACTGACTGTGCCGAAGTTGCCATTGAAAAAAGGGGTGCTGGAACTCCTAGATATGGAGCTAAGGTATGTAGCATCCTAGCTACAACATGCAGTCTACTTGCTGGATGAAGAATGACATTGGGAAAAACAACTACTGAAAGGGACACATGAAAATATACAGATCCCTGAACTCTTGATGATAGGAAGGTGTGTCCCAGAACATTTCCTGTTTGTAATTAGACAAAAGGCCCAAGTGCGGAGAAGGGCAGTGAAGAGTATACTAAATCACTCACCGTTTACGGCAAAGATGCAACTGTAGAGTATCCACCCTTTCAGAATAATGCAAGAAATTAATGTGATGAAATCGAGATAAAAGGGGAGGATGTGAAGTGGTGGATGTCCTCAAATAATACATGTGTTGAAACGCAAGAATATTGTGGTATTCCTCCCGGATAATTTTTGACATTTGCTTAAACATCACAGGTGCGAGATACATTTGATAAATGCTCCCTAATGCCTCAGATTACCCAAGTCCTGATTAAATTGTCAACGTTGACATAAGGGCAACAATTGGTGGCTAATCTTTATAGGGCACTCTGGCAGCATATTCAGCTGAGAACAGGGAGAGATGGGTTAGAGACTGTAGGGAACCATTAGCAAAGGAAGAATCCTCAGAAGCATGAATTTATGTTAAGGGCATAGCTAGCAGTTCAAGATTCAAATTAATCAGGTTCCCTGAGATAACCTACCTGACCTCACTCAAGTAAGATCCTTACGAGAACGAGCTTCACGTACCCATGATGCAAGGAAGCAGAACAGACCTTAACGTTATGATGTGGAGCTGCCCACAAGTATAGACCAGTACAGATCTACTGGAAAGAGGTGAAGAGAACCGTACAGGCAGCCACTGGAAGCCTTCTTAAATTGATACATAAGGAAGGCTTGCAAGTGATAATACCACTTTGAGTAAACAGGGCAAAATGAGAAACAGATTTGCTGTGCTGGGTACAGTATTGGCTTGGTGCAAACTAGTGATTCACTACCTTTGTCAGAGGGTGCCGAAAATGCAAACTTAGATTAGAGATGTGATTGAATAGGCAGTTGCAGAAGATTCATTGATAAATATAAGAAAAGATGAGATCCTTGCTGAGGGTCTGGCTGAGCGGGCCTAAATAGTACAGACACTTTCCAACCACCAAACCCCCTTAGACTAGACCCCGTGAGCATGGGTGTGAACCCATAAGGCAAAATAACACAAATGGGAATGCTAGATACCAAAGTGGGCTGGTTAGAGCCTCTAACAAAGCACGCATGAGTGAAATTGTCTCCTTGTGCTACATACAGCAACCGCAAAGGGAAAGATCAATCGCCATGGTAAGATTAAAGTACAGTGTAAATGCAAGTAAAAGAAACACATTCTGGTGTCTGGGACGAAACTTAATATCACCATGTGAGCAATGAGTATGCTTTCTGAGATGCATGCCCCAATGTATCAAGAACTTGCATTTGTTGATATTCTCACATACACAACAAGTAAAAAGTATTAAAAAAACAATAATTCCCTGTCCCAGGAGGCCTAATAATTAAAGGCCAAACTCCTGTTATGCAAATGGTGTAGTTATTCAGAAAAGGGCTAAATAACTTCCTCCATCATACATCTTCATACCATACCATAACAATACATTTAAAATAAATACAGCCAAAACCAAAATAATGAAGTTTGCTTAAGTAAGTTTTAGGAGAAGAATAGATAGAGGTGTCGTTGGGTCATACTGTCATCTTGAAGTGTTGGATCGTTTTTACACAGTCTGATGAATGCGTTGTCATAGAATTTTGCTCTTCTAAACTTAGATTTTTCAAGATTTAACAATAATACTTTGGATAGGAAATCTTGATGGGTGCTACTGTCTGAGTAGTCAAATGATGAGGTGGGCCTGCATTAACCATAGGTGGTACAACATTTTTAGGTCTCGCCTGAGCCAGCGCATGCTCTGTTCTGCGAGACATTTAGTAAGCAGGTTTTGAAAGTGCTGCCACAGGCTTTTGGTGGCCTCAAGCTTGCGGTTATGCGCGAGTGCAGCCGCCATGTGCCTTTCCTCCGTCACGGGTCATTAAGTGTTTCGCGATCATTTTCCCTTTCGCGGCCCTGCGCAGCGCAGAGGCGCCATCTGGCTTTTCTCTTGCTTTCCCTGTGCGCGCGCGCACACCACTCGCGTGTTTTAAAAAAATATATATATTTTTGCTCGCGCGCGCACACAACTCCCAGTCGTGGCCGTACGTTTTCTTTTTGCTCGCGGCCATTGCTTTTTTCTTCTTCTCCTGGTCGCGGCCGCATGTTTTCTTTTTGCTCGTGGCCAATGCTTGTTTCTTCTTCTGGTGCGCTGCATGCTAACTTCCATCGCCACCCTGATGAGCAATGATCTCCTATATGCAGCTTTGTGGTGCACGTTTTCTCTTTCGCTTTCTCTTTTGGTTTAATGCGGCAACCCTGTCCCGCTGTACTGTAGAGCTCTGCCTCCCTCACCAGGCATGCTGTGCCACCACTGACCATCCCAGCTGAATGGACCCAGGTTGCTTGCAGCCGTTATTCAGTAAAAACAAGAGTTATTTACACGGTGCACGTGCGGCAGTCACGGGAGAGCCCCCTCATTACTCTGCCATTTGTTACGCATCGCACGCTTCGTGCAGCTCGGCTCCTCTGCGTTAATTAAATTGAGTTGTGAATTGGCTAGTGACCGTGCATTAGAACATTAAAGGTTGCCTCCCTCTGTCTTCAATAGACCCTCCAAAAATGAGACATGGCTGAATTTAGTGAAATCAACCGAGAGATATGACAAAAAACCGTGACTTTCCCCTCAAAACCGGGACTCCTGGCACCCCTCAGAGGAGCATGTCCTTGTGTGACTTGTGATGTTTCTCTTTGCCTTCCCAGCGCACCGCAGCTCCACAGCGAGTATGTGTTGTGCTCTCTGTGCTCAAAAGCTTCCCCCGCCACCCCCCCGGACCCGCACACTTGTCCCCGAATGTGCATTCTAAGCTGTACAGGTATGTGCAGTGTGCTCAGTCATCGCAGAGCTATCTCTCAGACTACCCGCCTGCTGCAGGCCTCCGCTTTATTTTCCCTCTCCATTGGATTAATGGGAAAGATATAAATCACTGTGTACTATTAGATTAACTTCAGCTCAGCCTCCGAATATATCTGCACACGTTTGCCTTATGATGGCAGAGTTATTAAAATGAGCTCAGAGGGAGCACCTGCCCCCGTGAATAATTAATGCACTTTCTGGGCGCTTCCATCAGCGCTGCTTCTCTCCCTCCCACTACCTCAGAATTTCTCTCCCTCCCAGTACCACAGAATGCCTCCCCTCCCACTAGCCCACTCGTCTCTCCCTCCTGCTACCTCTGTCCCTCCCCTCTCACCCGCGCTGCTTCTCTCTCCTTCCACCCGCGCTGCTTCTCTCTCCTTCCACCCGCGCTGCTTCTCTCTCCTTCCACCTGTGCTGCTTCTCTCTCCTTCCACCTGTGCTGCTTCTCTCTCCTCCCATCCTCGCTGCTTCTCTCTCCTTCTACCCTCGTTTTACTAGGACCTAGGCGTTTTGGTGCTTGTGGCACGCACGGAGCCTTGCTCCCTTTCTTTAGCCACTTCAATGATAGTTTCAGCATTTACACCAGCAAAAACGATTTTGTAGGGCATTTTCTTTCGAGTTGAAGAAACTATGTTGCGTCTTTGTAAAAACTAATTTTTTATGTCCTTGAAATGAGTGTAATTATGCAAACACGCTCTGCATTTATTTTTTTTCCCCAGTCATTTCACCGATTTACACAAATGAGTTTGAAGTTGTTGCAAACCAAATAAACCTCCCGTCACTATATCAGCATGAATTTTTGATCATTGCCTGTTATCTATTTTCATGTTGATACCGAAAGGCAGTGGGCAGACCTTCAGACGGGGACTGTCAGCTTCTTATATTGAGAACTGGGAGGGTGAGGGCAAAATTGGACCCTCGTTGCACCTGCCTTTTAGAACTTTTGGTGTTGAGCACCAGCAGGAGCTGGCCTACTTAAAGCCCTTGCAGACGTGATATGTCTGTGATAGATATCTGACAACCGTGCACGGGACATAAAGCAGAGGAAATTATCTTATGTATAGTGGCCTGGATAACAGAAAACGTTACGAAAACAAGAGGGGGAGGTAGAGCAAATGGGGAATGGATTCTTGCTCCACAGAGATACTTTAATAAACAAAGAGAATCCAACCCGCAGGTAGGGTGAAGTGTTCAACATGTGTTGGAGCACTTAGTGTTTTGTAAAATACCCCTCACACACCAACAGGCCCCTTGGTGTCATGCTTCATCATCGGGGCCTTCGCACTCCTCTAACGGGATGCGGCGTGCTGCGACCTACGACTACATGGGAGCACTTATAGTTAATGACTGTATGTGGTGCATTTGTGTGGGGTGTATTTACAAGTGAGTGGTGGGACGTGGTGAAGATTTAAAAAGTACCTGGCACATGAGTATATTGGAAAGAATTTTATTCTAAACTCTGGCTGGTACTATTAAAAAAAGTGCAGCGTGAGGTCAAATCTGTTGTATTAATGAACAGGACCTCTGGTGTGCGTCAACATGTTTCGGAGGCAAGCTCCTTCTTCAGGAAGGGGGCACAACTTCCCCACCTTACTCACGTATTTCTAGATAATATCAAGATGTATTTATAAAAAAGTGAAACATAAGGCTAAATGTGCCTACAGCGGTCTGCAAGCTCAATGACTTATGAAGCTTGCTTACTTGCTTCATGAGCAATAGGAATGTCTGGGGTGTTGCTATTTTTGCAATAGGATCGGGACATAGTAATCTCCGCCTTACCCCCACACGCTGCTCCGCTGAAGTTTAGTTTAGTTTAGTTTATGACATTTGTTAAGCGCTTGGTTGCACAGAGAACAGTGCGTCCCCGCGCTGACAACCCTACCTACATCTCTTCAGCTTAGCTCACAGAGGGTGAGCAAAGGGACACGGGGGAACTATGCTGAGTTTATCATGGGGAAAAGATGGGTTTTCAGCCTCTGTCTGAACCTGGTTTCAGACGGCTCCATCCTCAGTTCGATAGGTAGGTTATTCCAGTCGTTGCTGGCATGGTGTCTGAATGAACGTCCTCCCATCCTTGCTCTATGTATCCGAGGCACCACTAATAGCATGCTACCCATCGACCTCAAAGGACGTGAAGGGCGATAGACTGGAAGCAGGTCCTGAAGATATGGAGGTGCTTTTTTGTGAGCTATACGGTGGGTGATGCACATAGTTTTAAATTTGATTCTTTCCTTTATTGGGAGCCAATGAAGGGAGCGTAATGCATGTTTCCCAGAGGCTCTCCTAGGGAGGTTAAGGACCAGCCTAGCAGCTGCGTTCTGGACGCGTTGTAGCTGTGTTAGGCCCTTTTTACTAAGTCCACATAGGAGGGAGTTCCCATAATCTAACTGGGAGGTGACCAAGGCGTGTACCATAGTTTTTCTGGAGCTGGGGGGCAATAGGTCCAGGATTTTCCTTAGGACCTTCAGAAGTCCATAGCATTTTCCCGCGACCTTACCAACATGATTGGTGTAGGCTAGATTAGAGTCTAGAAGAAAGCCAAGGTTCTTAACTGTATCTACTGGGGCCGGGACAGAGCCCAGTTCAGTGGGCCACCAGGCAGAGGTCCAGATGGAAGGACATGGACCTACAATAAGAACTTCCGTCTTGTTACCATTAAGGCGGAGACAGTTCTGTTTCATCTGAAGACAGAAAACATTATCACAAGAAATAAACTATATGGCTTAAATGAGTGAGTCACTGTGCAAAGAATTGTATTAACGCGTGCAGTCCAAATTAGAACATCTTTGTGGCTATCCACAATACCTCAGTCACTTCTTTGTAAAGGTGTAATCAAAATCGGTGCTCAAATGGAACACTCAGTCATTCAGTACCTGTTTCCTGATGTTGATGAGTGCCAGCAATCGGGGCTTTAAGTGGCCCAGGTCTTCGCAGTGCTGAGCACCGACAGTTCCAACAAGCATTGGCATAGCCAATAGGTCTCACATTTGGGAGCTTATAAGTTCTTAGCCATTCAACAGTTGATGTTTTTGCACCAAGGATATTGTGTTGCATAACTAAACACGTGTAAGGTCCCTAAAGGCAAGACCTATTGGCTCTGCCAATGCTTGTTAAAGTGTGGGTGGAATGTGATTTTAAGTTTAAGGAAGCTTCTTCAATGACTTCAAATGACTTGGTGACAGACATTTGACCTGATGTTCATCAGAGGTACCATTGAGCAAGCGCTTTCTGGATATGGAATTGCATTTCACCAGATAAATCAGATTTTTCTGGCATTAGAAACACCTAGGGGCCTTCTATAGCTTGGAGAAGTTAGCAGTTGTCCTGTACTGTTAAGAGTAAAGAAAGTTCTCAATGATATAGGGTCTGTATTATATGGCCTATGCCTGAAAGAAAAAAGCGGTGTTGTAAATAATAAAGCAAGCCAAGAAAATAATTAAGAAGGACCTTGATTGCGAGCTGATATAATAATGGTGTATGTCATTTTATTCAGTTTGGCTGTTAGCCAGGGCATTCTGAGATACCCAAGAGCAATGCCACGGGTAACTTTTTGCAGAGCAATTGATAATATATACCCAAAAAAATATAGAAATTCTCTCCTTTTTGTGAAAGCTTTACTAATTCTGTGCTTTGTAGTGTGGCGGTAAAGGGCTTCTCTCAATAAAGTAATGGATGTTTTGTAAGATTGTGGGAACAATCTTTCTATTTTGCACATTTTGGCGATAAATACTGGTGGTTAGAGACATGATCACATGTAAAGGCTTAAAATACTAGCTAGTCCTGTATCATACTGCCTGTAATACTATTTGTCTTACAGGTTGAAAATAAAGCATAGTGTTTTGAGAAAATGTTTGTGGGCATTCATCTGTATGGCAGCTGAACTAATGCTACATCTGAAGGTTTGGACCTGTATGTTATATTTTAAACACAGCAATATAAGGAAGTCTTTCAATTCATGGCTCCTAATTTCGGATGATCTTTGAGTTTTACGAGTTTTAACGTTGAAAAATGTATTAACTGACGCATTACATCAAGTAATGTATGTGCATTCACCTTAAACACATTTACACTTGAGCTGTATTCATTGTGATTGAAATTAGAATTAGAAATTAGAGGGAAAGTGATGCCCTTATTGCAGAGGACATGTATACAGATGCTCAGGAAAAGGTAAAGACCCTCGAGCATGTTAGACTGCCCACTTATTGAGCTGCATATCATTTGGCTAGCTGTCTTTTCCAAGGGATCGGGTTTACTGCCCAAAGAAAAACTGTTTTATCCTTTATTAATGTTTACCAGTCACCCAAAGTTGCCACATTCATTTCCTTTCCGTATAGTTGCAGGGGCATCTTTAAGTTGACTTTATACAAGGAAAAACGTGTGAATGGGAAATTCAGAACAGTCTGCCATCATTCGTTTATGGAGCTTTCTGTTGTCTTTGTGATTCTTGGTTTCTAGGTTTATGGCTTCTGTTTAAGTAGTTGATTTAATGGTCCCCAAGTGTGTGCACCATTGGCTCCACCTATCCTATTTTGACAGGCTTGTACTAGTTTGTTGTGAATTGTTAGATCCTTTAAATACCAATTTGATGCAAGGTCTGTTCAAACCACAAAGTGTTTGTACATTACAGGGAGGGCCAATGTAGCTCACTCATCTTTGTATAGTGCTTTGTTGCTTAGTAACTATGTTTGTGCTTTGTAAATTCCTACTCGTATATTTATTAACTGTTGGCACACTGCGAGCTATGTCTGTGTAGCCATTTGTCTGCACATTCAACATTTTAGCTTGCTATTTATTTGTAGGGCTATTCTAACGTTGTTAATAGAGTCTATCCTTTATTAAGATACAAGGATCTTCATAGTGATGCAATTGCTGTGCCCAGGCAAAACTCATCCCCAAGAGCTGCCTGGCACAAAATTGCACTTATTATGGAGATCGCCTTCTTGGATGGCTCTACTTGTGGTGTAAAACATGAACATAATTTGTCCCCGCTAAGGATAGAGATGCATTCTGTTTTTCACATGGGAACCAAAAACACCGTGAACTTTGAAGCATTCGCCCTGAGATTACAAAGTAAGCATCCATTTCCAAAGCCTCAGGTATGAATCCTTTTCCAAACTCCTACCACATATTTATTTAGCTTGTTGAGGTTAGAACACCAGTCCAGTTTTCATAACAAACAAATTATTCTGTATGCCACCACATCCCTCTGTGCCATGACTACCGTGAGCATGACATTAAAAAAGTGTTGAATAATATTTGAAATAAATTCAATCGTAAAGCAGCCCTTCAGATTGGCTTATTTTCAAGTGAAGCTGTCTGGAATTAAGTTCAGTTCGAATGGGTATTCTGTTGTAGAAGAACAATTAGCTTAATCTCATTTCTGTGTTGTTGAATTCAAGTTGAGGGTTGAATAGTGTGGCGTGCCTTGTGTCTGACAGCTATTGAACGTTTGTGATGACAGTAAAAATAACTCATTTGGCGCAGGTTCTAAAATATGTGAAAACAAGGTCTGCACTGTGTAAACGAGTCAGCGAGTCTAGTTTTGAGTACAATGAAAAAAGCCCAAATGCTGCTAAATTGTTAGTGTTTTTCCTGACTGCCCAGTGACATTGTGCGTGATCAGCTGAAATTAACAGGGCAATGCAGGCAGAGTGCAAACTTGTTTTGTTTCTCTAAACCTCTGCTGTGTTCAGTTCTTGTTACAATGCAATTAGTTTGTGTAAACCTGGTGTTAGATATAGGCTGCATATCAGATCATTTTCTTTAATTGTATATTAAGGTTGTATTTATCAACACCTCGCCATGAGGATTATGATACATATGTATGTATGGTGTCCTCAAAGTAGAAACACTCTGAGGCAGGCTGTTTCCTTTATTGAGCAAAAACAGAAACTTCAATTGGATTCCATGCAGCCTTACGCGTTTCAGACTCAACAGTCCTTGATCACAGGCCAGAAAAGCAGAAAGCGACCACCTGCCCATCGTTAAATTCAGGTCCGCCTTTCTGGGCCTCTAGTGAGTTCACAGATGCATGATGGTAAAGGTAGTCTCATTTATTTTACATCACCCCTAGTGGGTCTAATAATGACTGCATTTCGATAAAACATGTAAAAGTCATTATCAGACCCATTGGGGGTGATTTAAAACAAATGGGACGACCTTTACTATCCTGCATCTGTAAACTCACTAGAGGCCCAGAGGGGCTGAACTGTATTTAATGATGGGCAGGTGGTCGCTTTCTGCTTTGCTGCATTTCTAGCCTGTGGTCAAGGACTGAGTCTGAAACGCGTAAGGCTGCATGGAATCCAATGGAAGTTTCTGTTTTTGTTGTTTCTCAATAAAGGAGACAGCCTCGCTCAGTGTTTCTTCGTTGAAGACAACCCTTTATTTCACATGTTACGGCCAGTCCAGCCGTGAGGAAGCACCACTGCTGACATTGTGGGTCCTGTGACTGGGATTGTTTGTCACATTGGGATTGGCAGGCTCTGAATATTTCCAGTGAATTCAGGATCGAGACATTGGCTCAGCCCACTTGGGTTGTCCTTTTACATTTTTTATCGAAATGCAATCATTATCACACCCATTGGGGGTGATTTTAAAATAAATGGGACTACCTTTACCATCATGCATCTGTGAACTCACTAGAGTCCTCAGAGGGGCCGAACTGTCTTTAATGATGGGCAGGTGGTCGCTTTCTGCTTTGCTGTATTTCTGGCTTGTGATCAAGGACTGTTGAGTCTGAAACACGTAAGACTGCATGGAATCCAATAGAAGTTTCTGTTTTTGCTGTTGCTCAATAATGGAAACAGCCTCGCTCAGTGTTTCTTCGTGGGGGTGTGTGTGTATGTGTGTATGAATGTATATATGTATGTCTGTAATATAAAAAAAAGAGAGGCGCTGACTCCGTGAATTCATATCCAAAGAAAGGTTTTATTCTCAGTTGCTGCTCAGACGCGTTTCGGCAGTTAGCCCCTGCCTTGTTCACTACATTTGCTAAAACACATATGTCAGTTTATATGTACATCCATACAAGCAATCGCTTGACGGGTTTCAACTGAAATTCGTTGTCATAGTATCACTGTCATGACACTCATGACAGACATAGAAGAGTTCTTTATATTTTTCACGAGTCATGGAACTATTCATTTGTTAAGGTTACATTGTCTGCTGTAAATGTCTTATGTTAGTAGCACATTTATATATACAAAATAATATACATCAGATCGGTAAAATAATTGAATTAAATACACACCCAGAATTGAAATAATACTGTAACAATTAGAATTCATTGTGTAAAGGTAATCGATTTGGCAGAACAACGGGTGTCTACGCAGAGAATAGAGACTCAACAGTTTAACAATATATATATTTATGTCACAAATAGGATAATACTTGGAAGCCTCATTATATTCCTCATATGTATCCTGCACCACACCTGAAATGCATCAGTGATATGTCAGTGACATGTGATTACCCAGTGTGGAGTTTGCGCAGTCGTGTGAAATTTTACGCCATGCGGTCTATCCACATTGCAAGGATTTTTATATACTAGAAAGTTTGAGTTAATAGTCTGTAAACTTTGTTTTCCCTTGCGGTTTAATTCATAGACTCTATGAAACATCATCTCCAAGTGGACAAATAGAGGCTACGCTTGTTGTGGACGCTTAATCCTATATGTGTATTGATGCATGTCGTTGTGTCTCATGGTGCTCTAACTCTTTGTGATTCCTTCACCCCCAAATCTTCTAACTGTCGTTTATAATAAATGAAAATTGTGCTTAAACCATGACCGACTGCTCATATGTACAAGTGTTTTATGGTTCCTATTGCTAGTGAATCTCGGATGTTTCTAAGAGTGGTACACAGGTCCGGGACAAACAGGCTGGATTACAAGTGTACATTAAGCGCCTCATCTGCGTTTAACCCATTAGGAACTTTAGAGTCAAGCAAAATTATGTATCTTGACTCTAACCGTCGTAATGCCAGTTGACGGTTACCTCCCTGATGTTTTTCGGTATGTTGTCAATCACGAAATATGACAGATCTTGAGTGTTTCCTGCGTGTTGTGAGTTTATGTCTGGCTACCGGGTATGCCTGATCATCATTGGTTATTGCTCGGAGGTGCTGAAGGATTCTCACGTGTACTTGGTGGATTGTGCTTCCCACGTATCGTTTGCCGCAGCTACATACCAACACATATACAGCGTAGTCTGTCTTACATGTGTACATGCCCCTGATTAAGTATGGTTTCTGTCTAAAGGGTAGTGATACACTACTGGTATTGTTTCCATGTTTCCATGCCTTGCACTTAGTGCATTTTTTTTAACCCCTTTTGGTTTTGTAGCCAAATTTTTGGTTTGGTGATGGCCGGGGCATTGCACACAAGTTGACTCCGCATGGATCTTGCCTTCCTAAAGGTTATGGAGGGTGTTTTGCCACATGATGGCCCTATTATTGGGTCATTACGAACCAGTGGCCAATGCCTGGTTAAGATTTTACGAAGGTTCGCATGGTACGTGTTGAAACCTTTGATAAGTCTCGGGGGTTGATTTATCCCACTTTCCTTTTTGGAGACTGAATTTTTTGAGAAAAGGAGATCTTGTCTGTCTTTGTTTTTACACTTACTTTCCGCTATCTCACAGGTTTTTCGACTATACCCTCTGTTCCTCAATATTGTGAATAAGTTTTCTTTTGCTTCTGTTAAGCCCTTTACGGTGCTACCGTTGTGGGTCGTTCTGAGGCATTCTGGACATGGAATAGACTCTTTTAGTTTTTTTGGGTGGAAACTCTGAGCATGTAACAATGCATTTCCCGCCGTGGGTTTGCGGTATGTGCGGGTTTGTATTTTGTTTTTGTCTATATACAATTCCAAATCTAAAAATTGTATTGTGGTTTTGCTTGTACTACAAGTAAATTTCAAATTCAATGTGTTCTCGTTAAGTTCAGAGGCAAACAATTCCGCACTCTCAAAAGACCCCTTCCACAAGATGAAGATATCATCTATGAAACGTTTGTAAAGGATTACATTGTTGGTCATAGCTTCTGACTGGGTTACCCTTAACACTTGCTCCTCCCACCAGCCCATATGCAGATTCGCATAACTGGGGGAGAAGCAAGTGCCCATAGCTGAACCCTGTGTTTGCTTGTAATGTAGTCTATCAAACATGAATGTGTTGTTTGTCAAACACCATTCAGTCATTTCTAGTAGCATCACCGTATGCTGGTTTAGTGATATCGGTCTTTTGCCCAGGTAATGTTGGAGTGCCCTGAGCCCATCTTTGTGACGTATACTAGTATACAATGATTGTACATCTAATGTTACGAACACATAATCATTTTTCCATTCCAAATCATACATTTTACACAAAGTCTCCACTGTCTTTTATAAATGCTGGTAAGTCTCTCACTAGTGGCTGTAAAAAGTGATCAACAAATATACTCGTGTTTTCAAATATACTCCCAATCGCTGATAATATAGGTCTTCCTGAGGGTACTTTATCGCTTTTATGAATTTTTGGTATCAGATATAATTGAGGGATTATCGGATAGTCATTCTTTAGGAAGTCAAATTTTTCTTTAAGTAGACCCATTCCTTTCCATCGGTATAACTCATTGTGATATTTTTTTTGTAGTCTCACAATGTGAGTTGGGCTGATTCTGTTGTAGCATTCCATATCTTGGAGTTCTGAGCTTGCTTCTTTGTTGTACATTGATAATGGCCATAGGACGATATTGCCCCCCTTGTCCGACCACCTAACCACAATGTCTGATCTTGCCTTGATTTTTTTTCCATCAGGTTGTTGTAGTTTAATCTGCGATTGTGATTTCGTGCAATGAAATCCCTAGTGCTCAAAAGTGACAGTTCTTTTAGGTCTTTAATAACATTATCCGAAAAGAGATCAAGGCCATCTTTCAGTAGAACCGGCATAAAAATAGATTTGGATTTGAAATGTGTTATCACTGTCTGATATATATCCAGGTTTGACATTGCTGCTGCTGCACTCTGTGATATTAGGTTAGTTTCCTCCTCCTGTTCCAAAGCAATCAAATCCCGAGTGTCTCCATTTCAGCTATATTTAACGTTTCTCCCTGATCTGGTGTCGTTATTTTTTCAAGGGCCTTTCTGCTGGAATTCATAAAGTATTTTTGAAGTTTTAGTTTACGTACATATTGGAATAAATCAATTCTAGTCTGTGCATAGTCAAAGTTTGTAGTTGAACAGTAAGTAAAACCTTGTGATAACATTTCTAGTTCTTCAGGTGATAGTTCCATATTTGTTAAATTGATTACTGTGTTATCATTGTTCTTTATTTTGTTTTCTACCATTATCGGCGTTTGTTTCTTCTGTATTGTGCCTTTGTTTTTGTGCCGGCTTTTTCCCACCGTCTGTCTTTTGTTTATATATATATATATATATATATATATATATATATATATATATATATATATATATATATATATATATATATATATATATATATATATATATATATATATATATATATATATATATATATCTCTATATCTTTCAACTACGCTCTCCAGACTTCCTCCTTGGCGAACAGAGAGAGACGGATCTAGGCAGATAAGGAAGGAAAATGTTATATATATGATTTACAATGCGCTCCTGCGCTTCTGGAAGGGCTCACCGTGGCATCCCCAAACCATCGGCTTTTGATTGGCTCCCGAGCAAAGTCGGTGCCTCCCTCCAACACTTTAACAAGTCCGACGCGTTTCGGGGCCAGAACACCCCCTTCCTCATGTACAGACACAGAGGCACACCAAGCTCACCTTTACAATTCAAATGCGTTTTATTTGAATCAGTCCGCCCTCCGTGGGTGTGGTTTGCAAGGTTTGTCACCAGGAATGCTGGTAACTGAAGTCCTACGGGTGAGTTAATATTATTAGCCTTAAGTAGGTTGCATGCCTCTGTGCACAGAATTAGATCCTTTTTTCAAACCTTTAGTAGGGAATGGACGGTAGGCTTCGATATCACAACCTTTATTGGAACGTCACGCTGATAGGCAAGAAACTGTCATCTCGCCTCAGTCTTCGCCATCGCTGCATTTCAGAACGCCTGATGAAGCGGAGCTCCTTCCCAGGGCCCAGGCCAGCCGTGTAATTATGTGATTTAGCACTGAAACTCTCTTGGAGATGCTGAAACCTGCACTATGCTGGTAACTGGGACAAAAATGAATGTTTGCACAACACATTTAGCATTTACTATTTGCACTACCGTGACCCAATTCAGAGTGCCAGATGGGGTTGTATTGATGAGTTTCCACATATATTTAACTCTCCACATACTGGGAGTCAACGGGCAGAGGGGCTGCTATATGGCAACATGGAATGTGAGTGACCCCTCATGGTGTTATAATTTAAACAGCTTGTGCCTTCTTGAAACGTGTGTTAGGCAGATCGAGACTGTGACTGTTGAGAAGGATTAATCTTTGTCTGACACTGCTGATGCGGTGTTGAGTTTTTGTTGTGAATCCAATTCATGGTAATTCCCTAAACAAATTTATTGATACCCCTGGTTTTGGGTTTTATCATATTATGTGTACCTGTTGACAGCCGTACCCCCTTTTCACAACCTTTTTTATTTTTGTTCCCTCTGGTGAGATATTATCTGTTTTGGCCTGCTCCTCATTAACCTTAGCATGGCCCAAACAGGTTAAACTAGCCTTTGACAGATCCAAAAAAAAGCAGAAGATCACAAGAGAAAGATACATAACTGGACTGAATGACGAAGGGCCGCAATGAACGGAAACAAAGGACAGAGGAGACATCAAGGCGCTCCTCTTACAAATGAGATGCAGTTTGGTAACTATTGACTCCAGAACTCACTCCTTAACTAAGAGACTAGACAACATTAGGGCCTGATTGGATAAAAAGCACACAAGAATTGATATGGCTGATAGGCCCACCTCTGATATTGAAGGCGACTCGCCATAATCTAAGATCCAAAAGTAAATTAGAGCAGACAAGTTAAAAATGAAAAATAAGTCCTTGATGAATGATTTAAGCACAATAACCTGTGTATTATTGGAATCCTGGAATCGATGAATATGGTCCACGTTGAAGACTACGTAGAGAAACTGCTGATAGACATATTTGGCTAGGAAAACCTATCACTGGTCTTTGTAATGGAATGTCCTCATAGGTCACTTGCCCAGAGGCCGTATTGGGTGTGCCCTCTTGATCGATTATTATCTGATTGCTTAATTACAAAGCTTGTGATAAAAGACTGCTAATCACAAGGGAAAGCACATACATCATGAGGGCAAATCAATTACATTCTTTCCGGACTTTGCAGAATCACTCCAAGAAGACAGGAGGACATTTTATCCTTTTTAAGCAGAAGCTGAGAAATCTGGACATTCAAGGTGCTATGCTATACCTACTCAATAATGCTTCACGTATAATGGCTCAATACATTTGTTCACAACACCAGAGGATGCTAGTGACTTAATTAACAAACTGAGTAGATCTAGTAAAAAACCAGGAAGGCACCCTCAGGCTCTCCTACAACCTATGTTAACGATGTAGAGTGGCTTTGCAACACTGCTGAAGTTGTTGACTACTACTTAACAGTGCTGGTTAAAAGTTAACAAGATGTGGTGCTAACTGGTGTAATTGTCCTTGCTAATGTTTTATTGAAATGTTCAATGTCTATTTGATTGTTCAGTCAGCTATCGCTATATCTATTATAACCTAAATACATCGTACAGTGGTTAGCTGACCCCCATTTTAAATGCAGTGCTTGATTAATGCCATGATCAGCTGAAAGTATTACTACCTATCCAGCCCCCCAAAGCATTTCGGTTGAGTTAACTGACACTATCTTAGCAAAATGTTAAACGGTTTCAACTATACTTATTTTGAATAGAAGTTTTCTGAATAGAGTTCATAGACCTGTTGGGGCTCTGTGGGTGGGGAAGGGATAGCCTGCCCCATTGGTAGGAACATGCACTTAGCTCAGACATATAAAACAGTTAGTCATATGAAGAATAGGAAGACCTTTAATAAAGAAACTGTGATATTCATCTGGCACATCGCTATAGCTGAAAATATCATCAGATTCATGGCGTGGAATGTTAGTGGTATAAACAATGTCTGTTAGGGTAGACAAGTGATTACATGAATTAATAGGCAGAACATTGATGTTGTCCTGCTACAGGAAACTCCTGAAGATCCAGCGAGCAGTTACCAATTTACCCAAAGATGGGCATCCTACAAATATTTTTCTTCTTTTTCATACTTCTCTAGAGGTATGACAGTCTTGGTAAGAAATGGTGAGAAGTTCATGCCCGTAGACATGGTAGCGGAAGCAGAAGGTAGATTTGTGCTTGTTCAAGGTCTGCTTTGTTCCACGTGCATCTCCATCATTAACACATATGTCCCCGACTATGACAACCATGATTTTTTTTTTCAGAGCCAGGTTTGGCAAAACACTGGCTAGTGTCAGCCCGCACGTGATTGTATGGTACGTGGATTTCAGTATCTCTCCTAGACTCGGCTGGACAGCACAAGAGATGAGGGAGGTAGGCATGTTAAAGCAAGAGAAGCACTGTGGGACATTATCCATCTGTAAGAACTGCTGGACTTTAAACGCACACAATTTCCACACACAAGAGAATACACGGTTTACTCAGCCTTCCACAGATCATCTTCACGGATCGACTACTGGCTGAGCTGTAGGGTGGTGCCCAGATGGAAAATGACTATCTTCCCTTTCTAGTACGTTGTCGGATCACTCTCCTGTGATACTCCCTGGTACCATTCCCAGTAGCACATGTTCCTGGAATCTCTGGTGATTACAACTCGCTGAACTGCTAGATTTGGTCTTTAAAACAGAAATTGGGCAAGTTATGCAAACATACTTCAGTGAAAACAAGAGATCGTTCATTACATATGTAACCCTGTAGGACGCTTAGGTTTTGGTGAGATCAACTGAGTAAACCTTGAAGCAAACATATCTGAACGTCAACAAGCTCCTACCATTCAATCAGACACAGTAAATCAAGCAAAATGAAACAACAAAAATATAAAACTTTCATGACTCCGCATAGGGGAAGGGGAAGGTTTTACGCAAATGTGCTGCATCTTGTAAATACGGCAAGGTTGATAGACCTTTCCTTTCACTAGCCAGAATGATCCGCCCAGCTTTGGCCTCTTTGGAGACTGTCTAAATTGAAACTTAGTCTGGGGTCCTTTGTAATAATAATGCCGATATCCTACAAATATTTATTATGATCTTACTTAACATCCATTATTTTGGTCCTGGAAATAATTCACCCCAACATTTTGAAGTACAGGATTAGCAAAGCTTCCACATAGATGAGAGGGCTTCTACATTGTTTGGGTGGTGTTTTATCAATTCCTCTGACAAAGATCAACTGTGGCAGTGCTCTTGGGTATCTCAGACCGCCAAAATGGAATTAAAGTAAAGGCATTATTAAAATTAGCTTGCAATCAAGGTCCTCCTTTCCATTTTATTGGTTTGCTTCACAATTTGCACCACAGCTTTTTATTTATCCCAAGAGTAGGCTTTAACCCACAGCACCCTATTTACTATCTTGCTGAAGACTTTCTTTGCTGTTACCAGTTCAGTACAAATGCAGAGTTCTCCAAGCAATAGATATTTCTAATGTCCAGAAATTCTGATGTATGCCGTGAAGTACAATCTATACTACTATTATAAAGGAAGAACTTTGAGGCTTTGAGGCTGGTAAACTCGGAAACCACAGTGCCAATCCACACACCCGATACATCGTTGTAATCCTCAGGGTGTGCAGATGGACATAGGCTATATAAAGTTAAAAAATACGTTAAATTTAAAACCTTTACATTATAAAAAAAAAGTAGTCCCCTCGAAGTAGCGCCGGCCGCGACCTGCGTGCTGACGTCTGGAGCGCGGGGAGGTGCGGTGTGCAGGAGCGCGAGGAGGAGCGGCGGGCATGGCGCGGGGGAGGAGCGGTGACGAGCGGCGGACCGGCGGTAGGAGCAGTGACCAGCGGCGAGGAGCGGTGAACTAAGGAGTGGCGGCTGAGGTAAAGCTCCGGGGGACAATGTCGGCAAGGCGGGGGTCGGGGCAGGCGGGGGACGGGGACTTGCACCAAAACAGAAGGAGGAGCGGTGAACTGAGGAGCGGCGACTGAGGTAAGGCTCCAGGAGACAATGTCAGGCAGGCGGGGTCGGGGCAGGCCGGGGATGGGGACTTACACCAAAACAGAAAGATAGAATTTAGATTGGCTGAGGTAAGGCTCCGGAGGACAATATCGGGCCAGGCGGGGGACGGGGAGTTACATCAAAACAGAAGGGTACAATTTACATCGGCTGAGGAAAGGCTCCTGGGGACAATGTCGGGGCAGGCGGGGGTCGGGGCAGGCGGGGGGTAGGAATTTACAGCATCTGTCATGGAGATTTATGCAGAGCGCCTCAACACTGGGCCTTTGTGACATCCGGGAGACAATGTCGGGGAAGGCGGGGGTCGGGGCATGCGGGGGTCGGGGCAGGCGGGGGACGGAGCGGCCGGGGGCCCGGGCTGCTGGGCAATGTCGGGGCAGGCAGGGGAAGCCTGATTGCTCCCGGAAAAGGTCGGGACGGGCTGCTAGTTCTATATGTAAGAATAAGTGCTTGCTCAGTTGTAACTGATGAACATCAGATCAGATTTCTAGTTTACCAAGTCTTTTGAACCTTCCCTGGTCAACTCATCCTCACATTCCAAGCCACACTTTCAAACCATTGTACTACCTTTGGTTTATTCCGGCTCCCCTCATCATTCTCCACAGATGATGGTACCCATTAAGATGTCCTATCCATAGTTGGGCTATGTAATTTTGAAATTATCTAATCTCTTACAAGACATGTCTACTGCCAGGTCGTTGATCTAGATTTATATAGTCCATTCCTCCACTTATGGCAGCCAGCCACTGTGGCAGACTTAGTCATTACTGACATTTACCCTACTTTAATTATGATAGTTACCAGAATGTAATGAATTACCTTGCTCAAAGCCATACTGCTCGTTTTGCGACTTGGATAAATAGGCCCCTAAAATATGGTACATCTTCTTGCAAATAACCGGTCAGTGGCAAAACCCAAAGTAAACAATGTTTAAATGGGCATCCATTTTCTCCGAAAAGAATACAAATATGTCTCCAAAATTATCTAAATCCAACCCTTAATTTCTGTAACAACAAAATCAGATTAGGACAAAACTGCTATGTCCGACTAAATTGTACATTTGGCCTACATTGCCTTAAAATCTTGTGACCAGACCACAAATTGCTGGCGTATTGACCTAAATCAGTGTTACTATGGCACCTAAAAGATGGATCTTTATCCAAAAATACCCTACATTAGTTAACACAAGTACCACGAAACCTAAAAATCCTATCTAGTCTTCCCCATCTACCTTTATATGATGATCAAGTAAAACTACCCGCTCCTGCACCCGTAAAAGAAATAAAACTGGCTTCCCTTGCTCAGCCACCTGCAAATAATGTTTCCTGTTGATTACTTCAACAAAAATAGCAGTTGATTTCTCATTCCCTCCATAAAGGAAATTTCTGTAACCTTCTCTTCTCGTGATTCAATTCCCAGAGCAGGAAAACGGATAATATGGGTTAATTTTAAAGCCCTTGCATTCTCCTGGTGCATATGGAGCAGAACATTTTGCCTGTATCCCTTGCTGAACTTGCACACATTGTACCCTTCCTACAAGACACTGAACTATTCATTTGCTGCTGTCTTCATATGCTTTGAGATGAAGGGGTGGCTTTTATTTGTGTTCAACCCATTTCACTACTTTAAGTTGCTTCCAGAACATTGTCATCATGGCAGGTGATCTTACATTACGCCAGACAGTTTGATAAAGATGCTAGACAGCTGAAGAAGCCGGTCGTCTTTGAGTGGAGGTGCTTGAACTGATTCCAGATTGGGAGAAATGTAATGTAGATTCTGGGAAGGATAAGGCTAACATTCTGTAGCATTTTAAAAGTCTGTTTATGCTTCTTGTATTGGAAAATACAATGCAAACATAGTTAGTCAGTGACTCAGTCTTGCTCACTATCTGCATCATAGGGTTATCGGATTGAACCTCTTGAAAGATAGTTCAAAATTGTAACACTGACTCCCTTTTGTCCTGCATATTTAGTTTTTGAATGTGTTTTAGTTTGTTCAATTATATTATATTCAATTATATTTGTGCCAAGTGTTCCCTCCTTAGGCCATGGAAATCTGTGTGCCTGTGTGTTTAAATGCCACTCTTGGCAACACGTATTGATTCTTTTTTATCTGTTTGGGGAACCTAGTTTCCATATGTTTTAATTGGAATCCATGGCAACTTTAGTAATTTGAGAATGTTTAGTTTGTCTAATCATAGGAGTAATCGTACGTGGTGCACTCATAAAAAGTACATGCTATGGGCTCAGTGCTAACAATTTTTATATCAAAAAGTTCGAACGAGCATTTCTGTAAATCAAGATAAAACTGCATATGTGGTATTGCAACATAGGGAGGGCGAATATGCAATATGTTAGAATAGCATCTACACTATGTTAAATTTTCACACAATACAGTTTTCCACGACAATCCAGACAATATAATCACATACAATAATACATTCCATTAGTGGTTGACAAAAGAAATTACACTGTCTAAAGATTTTGTACATTCCTCACATATTCTCCTCTAGCCAGAGAGAAGACTAGCGTGGAGTACGCTCCTAAGTGAACTTGATAGTCTGCCACTATCCGCTCCTAGACAAAAGTGGTAATCATAGAAACCATTTAGTAATAATTGTGGAATCACTGGCCCTTCTGGGCCACTTACGAGTTACACCCCGTTTTATGGGTCCAAGATTTCCCTTATCTGAATTCCGCTCTGTTACGCCCAGAGTTAAGCTAGATGCACCTCCCAAACTTCTTCCAGATACTATGGGGGTTTTGAAACCTCTTCAGCACTGGGAAACCGTTGAGCAAAAAAACATGTCAACTTCACCGAATCACCATAGCTATGTCACAAAAATCAGTGTCCTGGGAGTTATCCGCCACCGCCAGAGCCAACCTACACAAAGGAATGAAAGACGTCGCCGAATGGATGAAGAACAGTCGCCTGAAACTCAACTCAGACAAGACGGAAGTCCTCATCCTGGGATCTTCCCCCTCCGCCTGGGACGACTCCTGGTGGCCCCCTGCCCTGGGCACCACCCCCAAGCCAACAGACCACACACGTAACCTGGGCTTCATCCTGGACTCCTCACTCTCGATGACCAGACAAGTCAACGCCGTCTCGTCAGCCTGCTTCAACACCTTGCGCATGCTCCGTAAGATCTCCTGATGGATCCCCATCGAAACCAGGAAAACGGTCACCCATGCACTCGTCACCAGCCGACTGGACTACGGGAACACCCTCTACGCAAGAACCACTGCCAAACTACAGGAAAGACTCCAGCTTATTCAGAACGCCTCCGCACGACTCATCCTGGACATCCCCTGCCACAACCACATCTCCGTCCACCTGAGGGAACTGCACTGGCTCCCCGTCAGCAAGAGGATCACGTTCAGACTCCTCACCCACGCACACAAGGCTCTCCACGACCGGGGTCCCAAGTACCTCAACAACCGCCTCACTTTCTACGCGCCCACTCGCCAGCTACGATCGACCAGCCTCGCCCTTGCCACAGTACCACGCATTCGCAGAGCCACCGCCGAAAGAAGATCCTTCTCCTACCTGGCGGCCAAGACATGGAACTCCCTCCCCATCCACCTACAGATGACCCACGACCATTTCCCCTTCAGGAAGCAACTCAAGACCTGGCTTTTCGAGCAGTAACGGACCCCTCCCTCCCAGCGCCTTGAGACCCTCCCGGGTGAGTAGCGCGCTATATAAATTGTTTGATTGATTGATCAAGATCTATATTCGCAGTAGACACTATATTCACCTTAGCTAGCATCAGCTATCGAACAAAGGCAACTTACATGGCAATGCCTCTGAAGCGGCCTGATGATTAATACAGTTGGTACATATAAAATAGGTAATATGCTCCGCGTCAGCTTGGGGGGGGGTGGGGTGGGGGGGGGGGGGGGAACTAGGCGAGGATCCAGGGGAAGGTTGGGTCATGTGGTCCCATAGAAACTTTAGAATGGGAATGTGCACAGAGGATCTGTCCCACGTATTGACATGCTGGGTAAGGAGCTGAAGGTGGTGAGTCTCAATGTCCGAGGCCTCAATAGCCCAGTGAAGCACGCAGCTATCTTATCTTTATTGGAAATTGCGGAGGGTAGTGTGTGCATGCTACATGAGACCCATCTCCTCTCTAAAGATACACGGCGCATGGCAGATAAGCGCTTTCCGCTCCAGCTGTGGTCCTCGGGGCCTAATAAAAAGAATGGGGTAGCCATTCTTTTTAGTGCGTGCGCGCAGTGCAAAATTATCTCCCAAGTGGTAGTAGACATTGAAGGTAGATTTTTGGCTGTACGAGTGCAATGGGGTGAGACACAGCTCACTGTTTGGGTCCATTTATGCTCCAAATACTAACCAAGAGGTCTTCTCGCAAGCAGCGCTTTCGCAGGTACTAGCGTCTCTGGATGCCCTGATTCTGGTTGGTGGTGATCATTACATTGTGATGGAGGCGGGGATTGACAAGTCGGAAAAGCGATCCCACCAGGCAGGGGCAATGTCGCAGGGGGGGGAAGCAGTGGCTGTTTGAGGGAGGGTTGCATAATGTATGGCGCGTTCAGGCTGGCTGGAGCCTTCGCGACTCTCTACTCCATTACGATTCTGTAGTGACGAAGATCCGACAGATCATAGTGCATTACCTTGCCGAAAACGAGGTGGAGGAAACATCCCTCATATCGGTCTGGGAGGCCCTGAAACTGGTAGTACGGGACGAATTTATAGCGATTGCAGCGACATACTCCTGTTTGCGCTAAGAAAAACGAGCAGAGTTGGAGGGGGAGGTTAGTGATCTGGAGGCGATTCGTAAAAGCACCGGGGCGCCGAGGGTTTGGCAGCAATTGGAGGCGAAGCGGCGCATGTTGAAACACCTCTACATGGATAGAGCTATGCATGCTTTACTCCGCCTGCGACACAAGTTCTATCTCTGTAGAGATAAAGCGGGCAGATGCTTGCACCCAGGCTGCAGCGCTCACTCAGTTGACCACTATACATTCCGTGAGGGGCTCGCAAGCGATAGAGCATACTACAGATGCTGCCATCGTAGACACTATTTGCCAATTTCATCAGCCCCTATACCAGAAAGAGGGAGTGTCCTCTACTGGCGAACTATCTTGAATTGTGCGGGGTTACGCCTCTCCTTTGGGAATTGGCGGAGGCACTGGATGCGGCAATTCGCATTGAGGAGGTCATCTCGGCCATTGCTAAACTGAAGGTGGCAAAATCACCGGGACCGGATGGCTTTTCACCTATCTTTTACAAAACCTTCTGTAGGGAGCTGGCTCCACTCCTGACCCGCCTTTTTAATTCTCTTCTTGATACAGGGGCGGTGGCTCCGTCCATGGCAGAGGCGGCCATAACGGTCATTCTCAAACCCTAAAAAAAGACCCTAAAGAATGTGGATCTTATAGGCCGATTTTACTGCTCAACATTTACGCCAAGTTATTTGCAGGGGTGCTGGCAGCTAGGCTTAGCCCCTTGATGGACGGAATCATCAAACCCGATCAAGCAGGATTTATTCCTACACGGCAAGGAGGAGACAACACTAAACGGCTGCTCCACCTCATGGACTTAGTCCATTTTTCCCAGACGCAGGCTTTCCTGCTCTCCATAGATGCGGAGAAAGCCTTAGACCGTGTAGATTGGGACTACTTGTTCGCTGTGTTGAGGGTGTTTGGGGTGGGGGATAACTTCATACAGTGGATTCGGTGCCTCTATGCAGCACCCCAAGGCGGCTGTGCCTGTCAATGGCTGCAGATCCGCTCTTTTCCCCATTACGAGGGGAACGCGACAGGGGTGCCCCCTATCCCCGTTGCATTTTGCTCAGCTTGTTTGGGCTAACGTGGACATTGCCGGGATCAAATTTGGGGCTGATATGCATAAGATTAGTCTGTATACGGATGACGTCATTCTCTCACTCACCCACCCTCACTCCTCCTTGCGAAACCTCTCGAAGGAGTTGGCGGAGTTTCGGAAAGTGGTGGGTTTCAAGGTTAACTTCGCCAAATCGCAAATCCTCAACCTATCCATACCTCAGGCAGACGTCCTGGACCTGAGGCGAGACTTTGAGTTCCAGTGGGCACTATCAGACATCCCGTATTTGGGTGTCTTATTGGCCCCTTCCATTGCTAAAACTGTGTCCCTGAACTATCAAATGCTAGTTGAACAGGTTACTAAAGCTCTCTCGCATTGGTCCCGTCTTAAGCTGGCCTGGCACAGGAGACTAGCGGCTTTGAAAATGACTGTACTACCCCGTATATTGTACCTTTTTCAGATGCTGCCGTTGACTCCTTCGCAGGGCACCCTCCGGAAGCTGCAGGGGCTCCTGTAAAAAAAAGGGTTCCAAAAACAACCAGTAACCAAAGACCCTTTTATGTTGCCCGGCGGTATCGCCTCTATGACCCACCAATATTAATCAATGAAGAAGCAGGCGCTGGAGACTGGAAGGCAGGAAACGAGGATTTTATTCTCTCCGGAGGAGAACACATCAATTCAGACAGCAAGTATCGTCACGAGGTGCTCTAACCACATCTCTGAGGCCTGGCCTCTTATACTAGGGTTTATGACCTTTATTGCACATAACACATTCTCGCAACACGTTGATAGTTAAAAGAACATCCTCGGAATCTCCCCTTCAGGCCCGTTCCCACATACATTTACAGTTGGATTCCCCACCCCGGTCACAACAGGTGATGGTTGCCGCACAGCAGGGCATTCCGCCGATTCACGGAATGCATGGGGTTGATCGGATCTCATAGGGTGGGGGCTTTGATCGGTTCGTGGGTCTTTTGATGGGGAGGGGAAGCTTCCTACTGTACGGGGTAATAAACAGTATCCGCAGGGCCAGGTGGCGGCCTGGGAACAAGGGAGACAAACGGGGACACAGGAAAAAGGGGTTTGCATCAAAAGGATCTGAAGCCATGAAAGGAATGAGGGGAGGTGTCGCGCTGGGAACAGGATGGGATTCTGTGGTGAAGCTGCGCTGAAGGGGGTTTGTGACCCTAAGCATGAGAGAGCGGGGGTTGTCAGTGTGCGGGGGGGAATGCTTGCGAGGCTAAGAGAGAGAGAGAGACGCTGGCTATCAGCAAGGGGCAGGGAGGCCATGGTGTTCAAAATGGCTGCCGCTTACGCGCACGAATGGGCTTGAAAAGGGGCAAGATGACGCCGATAATGTTCACCAAGTTTGTGTTAATTTTCCACAGTCCTCCCTTTAACATTTCCAAGACATCTTGCTGGCCTATTTCCTATCTATACCTATATGCAGCGATCATAAGTAAGGGAGAGGGGACTTAGGCAAAAGAACTGTACATAAACATCACATTATAAACATCATATTGAAAAAAATCTCATCATCTAGTAGGCGGGTTCATCGTTAAGTTGGTTGCAGAAAAAAGTCATCGTAATGCAATATCAGACTAGAATTACGTAGCGAGGGCGTTGGGTACAGATCATAGATACTTATAGTCATTTGGAATAAGAACTGGTAAGTTATCATATAAGTAAGTCCTTTTTGCATTCGGCGGGTGCATAGTTAGTCCAATGGTGATTGGGAGAGAAAGGAGATACAGTAAAGATATCAGAGTTCTCGTTGTCTTTTGTCGTCTTCTGTTGGCACTGTTAAGTACCTGGATTACAATTCGGTCTGTCAACAGGAATGTTCATGTGGATTGAGTCGTTGGAGGTCTGCGGGCAGGGGTACATTTTGTTTTGTTTCGCCAGACCTCATAGGAGAAATGCGTTACGGTTTTGGAGCAGGTGCACTTTCTTTTGTAACGCAGAACATAGATTTGCAATAAAAAATGCGATTGTTCCTGAATTGTGAGATCTGTTTGTTTCTTGAGTCTCTGTGGTGGGCATTTCCTGTTGCTTCCATCATCTTCGAGGCGTTCAGCAGTGGGTAGAACCACATACTTCGTTCATCTTTTCTTTAGAGGCGACCCTTGGTGGAGTTCTAGGTCACCGTTCTAAGATTAACATAGTTCGTGGTTTACTTAGTCGGAGCTCCCTCCCTTCTGACGCAGGGAGTACTCTTCTCTGGGTAGCTCAGTAGGATTTGGAGGAACTTGGGAGTTCGGGTGGAAAGGTGCGGGTGTGAACAGTCTTTATGGTAGGTCGGAGGAGGAGGGGATGGAGCAAGGCCAAGTCGGGAACAGATCAGGGGGGCGGAGAGTTTGCGACAGGCGGGTCCGTAACCATGCTCAGAGAGCGGGGACTTTTTGGCACACGTTGATCATAGAGCAGGGGCTTCAGGTCAGCCTTTTCCTTAGCTTTGTCTGAAACAGTGCCCCGTCCTGCGTCTCCTTACTGCTGTGGTCTCGCCTCGGCCTCCGTCGCTGATGTTCCACAATCCGCAGTCAGGCCGCGTGCTCCCACATCCGGTCTCTTTCTCCTCCGACAGTGATACCCTTAAATGAGTTTTGAAAAGACAGTCTTTAGAGATATTGCAGAAGAAGGTAATTTACATAAATCTATTTCTCTCCCAACACCAAGCAACTGGGGTAAGCACTCGCTACATTGGAGATTCTTGCGGCTAACGTATAAACAATTGATGATGGGTTTGCTGGATTCCTTACAACCTCCTTTTGTTGGCTAATTCTTTGGCGCTTTTGATGATTATTACGTTCATTTGTAATAGGTACGAGGTCTGGTACTCATTTATTGCATACGTCTATCATAGTAGATGTCAGTTCTTCTGGTAGAGACCCATTTCCCTAGTACGAGTCTTGCAAGGCTAGGCTGGTCTTCAGGACCTTGTATTTTACAAAAAGTGCAACGTGCTATTCACCACAGTCTGATAGGCATCCTTCTGAGGGGTGAACATAGGCTAAACAAGTCTTCATTACATAAAAACATCTTATTTTCAACAAGGCTTACTGCAACAAGTTCTTTCGATTTTCGATCTAATTTTCAACTTTGCACACATCTTTCTAACTTTCTATATAAACCCTCGCAACCTGGTTACTACAAAAAAAACTCGGGGGGTGGTTTGCGATAATTATTAAACTTATCCTCGGGGAAGGAGGGATCTTATGGAAAACAATTGGGAACACAGTGAATTAGAGCAGGGGGTGTTTCCAGGCTCTCGTTCAGGGCAGCTGACACCAAACTGGGGGCATTTTGGGAAGACGGGGGTGTCTCGATCATTTCTTACTGTTTGGGGTATGGGGACAATTTGGAATGGGGATAGTCGCATTACCACAGACATATTTTATCATAGAAGCCACTGACAAATAGTTCCCTGGTTGTGGGTCAAATTTGGAGAACCTTAGTTGTCTTACCTGTCCTTTTCCTTTTGGTCAATTTAAATTTCATCCATATTTTAGTAGAAAAGGAGAGGTAGTAACGTGGTACCGATACAATTTTATTTAGGACAAATTTGTGCAAATACTTGTGGTATTTGGGGCCAATCAGGAGGTGCACCAGGTTCGTCAATTAGGTGCCAGTCGCTAGGAAGAGGGAAAGTGTGGAGGGGTGAAAGAGTGAGAGAGAGAGAGAGAGAGAGAGAGAGAGAGAGAGAGAGAGAAAGAGAGAGAGAGAGAGTGAGAGAGAGAGAGAGAGAGACAATAGGCCAAACAGTACACGTGGGACATGGAGAATGACCGTGTATTGTTTGGGCTATTCAGTGCGTTACCCAACGTTAGACGTTTCGGGTCTGTGTTAGGATGTAGAAAGCATGCAGTTTTGGGACAGAAGAGCATTAGATCAGGTACAAAAAAAGGTCGTGCATTGGGTAGGGCGTCTTTTTGTGTCGTCTTGCAGCGTTAGTCCGTTTACATGCATCAGGCGTGACGTGGTTCCAGATCCCTTACGATACTCTGTTCGGGATTCTAATGTAACCTGCAGAGGGAAAAAGGAGGGAAAGGGGGAGGTGGGGGGACAACATTCGAACACATCAAAGGTACGGGCACGAAAGTCCTTTACTTACCGCATACTCGTACTTATCTCTTCGGGATATAATCCCTTAGGGTTTTGGTTTCCGAAAGTCAAGGGGGCGGGCAATGTGATAGGTGGTTCATGGGGAGGTTCGAGGATGGCATTAAGGATCGTGTGTAGAGAAACGCTTAAAAAGGAATCAGAGGTGCCTAGCGTGAGGTACCCGGTTTTGTAGATGTATCCGGCCTTCGGGATCCTTAAATCATTCCCAAAGCTGTGAGGTTCTAAGGCATATCAGTTCTTCGTTTAACCCGGTACCTTAGTACCTTCGACCACCATATCTTAATAACATTTTATCAATCACCCCGCTTTACTTTACCCATTCTCAGAAGTCGAGGTCCTTCTTCATACGTTAGTTCCTGAGCTTAGTCGCATATTTTGGAGGCAACGTATCATACCTGGGATCCGATCATCAATCCGGGGCCGAACAACCATTTCTCGGATAACCTTAAAAAAAGAGCAGAACAGTTGCGCACAGAAAAACCCTCCCACCGATACCCGCATTTACAAAAGTATGCGATGCCTATTCATAGTTTTTAAGACCTTTATTTGCATAATCATTCAGTACGTAAAATGTGAGAGCACAATCGTAATTTGGTCTGACATGTCGTCGATGGAAGCACATACAGTAGGGGGTTATTTTGTAGCACAAGAACATGTAAAAAAGGCCTAATTTATTATTTGCAAGTAACTAAAAAACATTTCATTGCGTGACGAGGGAATCAGGGGCATTTTAGTTCATAAATGGAAACACAGTCAAGCTCATCGGAATCACATTTCCTAGATGTAAACCGTGGGTGTGCATCATAAGCGACGTTATGTACCAGTTACAATAAATATCAAAAATAAATCGTTCATTGAAATCAACATTTTTACGGAACCCCTCTCAAACGTTCGCCAAGTGAACCCTCCTCCCTTTCCCATCGAGTGCACAATGGTTCGTATATATATCTTAGTACATCAAGTTTCATTAGTTAAGGAACACCACGAGGCGTCCGTTAGTTTCCATTGATACCGGCGCCATTTTGGGCGAGGCCGGTTTAGTCCGGAAGTAGCACCAGAGGAAAAAATATCCCCGACGATTGGCGGTTGGACCAGGGTCCCTTTCGGCAGTTCAAAAGAAAACTGTGCTAACAGAGGGGCTGGTGGCGTGGACCGTCAATCAAGGGAGGGAGGGGGTAGAGTCTTTCTTACCGGGTCATGTTGATGTTCAGCCGGAACTTACTCGAGTTCGTTAGCCCATAATGTTCCTGGGTGGTTCAGACGGAAGCTGATGCAGACACGAGAGCACCACCATCTTGTTGCTGTGCCGTGGTTATTTCATTTGAGATCAATGCAGCTGTTCCTCACCGGAAGCCTGAAGGGGCTGAGGGCTCTTGGGACTTTGGTAGAATCTTCAAAGTCGAGGGGATGTTTGTCGATGGTGGGGGCTTGCGCCCAGGTGGGCAACTGCCCGAGTTGCAATTTCGGACAAAGTTACTCCAGCGGCCTAGACCCGCCTTTCGAGGGCCCAGACGCCATTTTGAGACCCTGCGGCAGCCACCTTTGTCGTATCCATCAGGAGTGGAAGAAACTTCTTGTGATGGCGAAAGACAGAGCATCATGCTGTTGGAGCAGGACATTTTGGTTTGGGGCGCCAGGGTGCAGCAGTGGAGCCGTCATCTGGGGAGGTGAGGGAGGCTCACTCGTGTCGTCTCCCTCTCCCGGCGCATCCTACACCGTCCCTTTTGAATCAGGGGTGCACATGATGACCACCCTACACCCCTGATTCCGACTCTTGGGGGACCATTGTACATCCGGTGCTCCGTAAATATGCCCGTCGGACATTGTATGTCCTGTACTATGCAAGTATACCAGTTGGGCATTGTATGTCCTGTGTTGCGGAAATATACCAGCCGGGCATTATATTTCCTGTGCAGCGTAGGTATATGGCCGTCGCCCGGCTGGAGGACATCGGCGCCGGACCAGGGCAGGGAAGCCTCCTACCTGTGGAGGTGGAAGAGGCTCGTCCGCGTCGCCTCTTCCTCCCTGCCCACCCTGCATCCGTTCGATGGAGAGATTCGTGATGGCCGGACCAGGAGATACGAGGGAGGGGGTCATTTGCAGTCGCCCCCTCCCTACTCGCGGCCTGGGGGACGCCATCCCTGGAAGGGTAGTATGGGAAGACCATTTCATTGCCTGCTTTGTGGAGCCTCCAGTACCTTCTCGCCAGCGATCTCTTTTTGGCCATGGTTGCTGGCAGGCCCCGCCCCACACGTGCTATGTGTTTCGGATGGGCGGGACCATCGAACTGTTACATTTCGAGGACTTCCGGAGTGAGCATAATATGTTTTGTATTTTTCCTATTAGTCAAGTTTGCTTTTTAGAGAGTTCTACTAGTTATTCTATTTACTGTTGGTTGTGTGTTTTCTTTACCGTAATTAAATCCTAAGTTATATAATAGACGCTTGGCTTCCTTGAGTCTTTTCTCTAACGGGGGGTTGTTTACACTGGCCTGCAGTTGTGTTTGCTCTCTGTTGCTCCCCCACTCTGAAAAGCAATCAGTCCCAGAACTCTAACATGTCGTTAAAATTGGTCTGACGAAATCTGTGCCATCGAGCATAATCAAACGGGGTGGTTCTATCTGTCCTGTCCGCACTAGTCTGATTGGTTTTTATTTCGCGCCTTTTCCCTTTCTGTCGGCCTGTCCTTTCTGTCGACCCTCCGTTCTTACCTATGCTCTGCAAAGTCGGGCATTGGGCTTTCCAGTGCCCGAGGCATTTACAGAAAGCACATTGGTTCTGTTTTAAATCTATTCGTCCTGTGCGCAGTGTCGGGGGGTTACCTTCGGGTCGTTGTGTCCCGGGGTTGACTTGTCGGCACATCCCTCTACACCGTTCTCTTTCCATGTCTACTCCTCGGGACTGTGCCATCGCTGGCCCTTCCCTTTGCCTACTAGACGTTTGGAGGGTTGTCCGTCGTGTCCCTTCACCTTTTCTGAATTCGTCGCCTTCCCTTCGTCGCGTGGCTTCTTTGCGCCACATACCGAGACTATCGAGCATAATAGGTGTTGTTTCATTCCTACGAAGGGCTATTTCTACCGTTTCTATTTTGTCAAGATCAAAGGATCCTCTCAGTGGCCACTGACTTTCTCGATCCTTTTTCGTATATTTATGCCACAGCTCACTATAGGCTATAGCGATCAATCCATGCTTCATGAACATGTCCTTATTAGGGGTGCCTTCCAGCGGAGCCGGATGGTTCATCTCTAATAAGCGGTCCGGGCTAAACAGGCTACTAACCAGTGGGGAGAAGACAGGCATGACGGATCACAATGGGATAATAGTCAGCACTACCTATCTTATCACTGCGTGCAAAGACTAGACAGAATATTTCTATTCTACGTTGTTTGCGCGTAGTGAATACCTCATGAACCAATTTTGAGCAATCAATGTTAGGTCAAAAATAAAAAATCAATATGGTCAATGGGGAGAATAAGTAGGCTCGCAAAGGTTCGCGTCACCTACCCTTTCACTATCTGTAAAGAGGGGACCTATTTTTCCCTGTTTGCAGACAGAGAATCTCCAGAAAACAATCTATAACAGTTAATCAATGGGGGGGAAGGGGCAATTGTTCAGTGGGGGAGAAAGATAGGTCCGACGGGTGCGTACCTATCCTTCGCTGTTTATAAAGGGAGAGCCTGTTGTTTCTCCGTTTGTAGACAGTGAATCTCCAATAAATTAACAAAAAGTAATACTAGTATTTTCTCAACAATTATCAATCACTTTCAATTATCTATCACTTTCGCAATTCGTCGTGTTTACACGACCTTACCCGGACCGCATGGACAGTTTCTTGTCTTCCGAATCCAGCGCCCGATCGTCCTCTTTTCTTCGTACTTCTCGTGGCACTCCTGATGGTTCCCAGTCAGGACCGCAGATCACTCGAGAGAGGTCTGTTCGGAACCAGTGAAGTTCGGATGATCGGCTGTCAGACGAGGGTCTATCGGACAGGGTACCTTCCGATCGTGGCAGTCGTTCACTCTGTCGTCAGGACCTCTCCCACTGGATCCACGAGTCGCTGATGGGCCCCACGTTTGGGACGCCAATTGTAAAAAAAAAGGGTTCCAAAGACAACCAGTAACCAAAGACCCTTTTATGTTGCCCGGCGGTATCGCCTCTATGACCCACCAATATTAATCAATGAAGAAGCAGGCGCTGGAGACTGGAAGGCAGGAAACGAGGATTTTATTCTCTCCGGAGGAGAACACATCAATTCAGACAGCAAGTATCGTCACGAGGTGCTCTAACCACATCTCTGAGGCCTGGCCTCTTATACTAGGGTTTATGACCTTTATTGCACATAACACATTCTCGCAACACGTTGATAGTTAAAAGAACATCCTCGGAATCTCCCCTTCAGGCCCGTTCCCACATACATTTACAGTTGGATTCCCCACCCCGGTCACAACAGGTGATGGTTGCCGCACAGCAGGGCATTCCGCCGATTCACGGAATGCATGGGGTTGATCGGATCTCATAGGGTGGGGGCTTTGATCGGTTCGTGGGTCTTTTGATGGGGAGGGGAAGCTTCCTACTGTACGGGGTAATAAACAGTATCCGCAGGGCCAGGTGGCGGCCTGGGAACAAGGGAGACAAACGGGGACACAGGAAAAAGGGGTTTGCATCAAAAGGATCTGAAGCCATGAAAGGAATGAGGGGAGGTGTCGCGCTGGGAACAGGATGGGATTCTGTGGTGAAGCTGCGCTGAAGGGGGTTTGTGACCCTAAGCATGAGAGAGCGGGGGTTGTCAGTGTGCGGGGGGGAATGCTTGCGAGGCTAAGAGAGAGAGAGAGACGCTGGCTATCAGCAAGGGGCAGGGAGGCCATGGTGTTCAAAATGGCTGCCGCTTACGCGCACGAATGGGCTTGAAAAGGGGCAAGATGACGCCGATAATGTTCACCAAGTTTGTGTTAATTTTCCACACTCCTCAATAGATTCCTACGGGACAATAAACGACCGCAACAGGTGTTGTCCGTGTTGGTCACCCCGAAGGCAGCCGGGGGCTGGGTTTCCCTCTGTTGTCAGCCTACTTTCAAGCTTCCAGTCTGAGGTATATTGTTTAATGGAATAGGCCCATGTCTTGTAAACACTGGAACTTTATGGACCAGGCTGTGGCAGCTTGCAACATCTGGCATGAGTTGTGGTTGTGGTTGCCGCGCAAGCACAGAGCCTGGGGCCTCTACTCTTCCCCGGTGACTCTCAAGGCATGGGATCAACTAGTGCAACGCAAAGGGTGGACCTTGTTCCCCTCCCCGATGACCCCTATCGTTGATAACCCGGACTTCCCACCGGGCCGCTCGTCCCCGGTCTTCCATCGCTGAAGGGAGGAAGGCTTTAAAAGGGTGGGTTCCCTTTTTGACTTAGATGGCTTGATTCCGTTCCCCAGGCTGCGCACGGAGTTTTTCCGGCTGTCTTTGGCAGATGCTTTCCACTACTCACAGGTGACGCATTGGGTCACCCAACCAGCCAACGTTGCCTTCATGTCCCTGCCGTTGATGGCGTTTGAAAAATGGTTGGTCTGCAAGAAAGACGACCGGAGACTCATCTCTGAGCAATATGCGATGATTCTGAGTCAACCCAGGAGACGGCGCACACCTGCGCAGGTCCTGTGGAAAACTGAGCTGGGACGGCCGCTGACGAAAAAGGAGTGGGAGCACGTTTTTTACTGTGCATAGCACACGGCCTCTAATACTGCGGGCACCAAATCGGCCTACAAAGTAGCTGCATATTGGTACTACACACTGGCGCACGTTAGAACATGGGATGCCTCCAAGTCGGGCCGCTGCTGGCGGGGGTGTTGGCTGTCAGGGACATTGGCGCATTTATTATGGCACTGCCCGAAGCTGGTGAGGTACTGGGACGCGATCCTGGACGAGCTGGATGATGCGTTTAAGATTCCATTCCCTCGGCTGCCAGAGCATACTCTGTTGGGGCTACAACTTATTCCACTAGAGTCTGAGGGGGTTAAGCCTGTTGGTTGAATTTTCCCTTCTAGAGCTGGTGGATCCCTGGAAGTAATCTGCGCAGATAGAAGCTGATGCGGGCGGGGTGGGATTGGGAGGGGGGCTGTTCGGGGGAAGGAGGGGTTGGGGGGGGGGGTTGACTTTCTTTTTTTTTTTCTCTTCTTGTTTGTTATCTGAAATAAGGCGGAGGCCACAGCACAGGTGGGGCTGCTTCTCAAGTTCGTAGTGATACGCGGGGTCGTACTCCGGGATGTATGCCCAGACGCTGTGTCATTGCACTGAGTTTATGCCCTGCCGGCAAGTTGATGTAGGCAGCAGGTCTGTGTACCATACTTCATTCCTGCATAATAAAAATGATTGACTCTAAAATAGGTAATATGTCAGACCCTGTCATTGGCAGGGCTCTACAATAAAATGGTTAATATGCCAGACCCTGTCAGTGGCAGGGCTCTCAGGATATCTATTTACGCTTCTCCCTAGTTTACCATATGCCAAATGCTTTAGACTATTTTAGGTTCGGATGTAGTCTTTTACCCTTTGTGACGGCTGCTTCAGGACTGACCTCCGCCCTGGGGATTCGTTAGAACTTCTAATCAATTGCAATGTCTTCCCAACTTTCTCGTTGTGCAAATGTGAATTCGTCCGGGCCTGGTCACCTTCCTATCTGGCTTGCCAAAATGTTGCTTGCGTTAGAAATCCTTAGAACAAACAGAAGACGAGCGGTGCTTGGCAAAACAAGAACAGTTTGTGTAAGTAAACAGTTTGGATGGGAGAACAGTTACAGGCACTAGTTCTGAGAACTGTCTCAATTTACGTTTTGTTTTGTTTTCTGTATAGAAAACACAACAGGTAATAAAAAGTTTCTGGCAAACCATATATGGTGGGGAATGTTGGATGCTGCCTTTGGAGTCATAAATTAATGGTCAATGGTTACTACAGATGGGTGGAGGGGTCTCAGACTCGTGTGGACAAAGTGTGGCTAATGGTGAATGTAACCAGATGTACGACATGGGGAGCGTGTGATCATTAAGTGTGCTAGGTCCTGGTTGGCTATGTGTGCCTTTTTCATGTGGCGTCTGACTTTATGGTGTTTGTAGGAGTGTGCGTACCCCCTCTGGCCATGTGTGCATTATTGGTTCAATCTCCCCTGACCATTGTAACGTTGCTGCGCCTATCTGTTGGATTGATCAAGAGTTTCCTGCCCAAGTGTTTGCCTGGCAGTTATGCACCCTCCCTCCCACCTGTGACCTGTCAATCAGCAATTCCTGTGCCTAGGTCATAGGGCCTGCCTAACTACATTTTTGCGAGTCGCGGTTGATGTAGAGTACACAACTGGCGAATCTGTTAATCAAGACGATATTTCATTCCCAGCGATGTATGCCTTGGTTTTCCATATTATTTAGAAAGGACAAGGGGACCCGATAATTGGCTAGGGACCACGGGTAACAATTCTATTAAGAGGAACAATGGTCCTTAGCAGACTGAAGAATGAAAAACGAAAATACATTATAGGCCACAATAGGTTACTATATGAATCCACAGTCCAGCCGGACGAGGAGTTTTATTCAACAATACTTAAGAATATAGTCAGATAATTCTGAAACAACGGTTTCTATAATAGGGCAAAAGCCTGTACCCTATATAGGAAAAGGAGTGTGTAGAACATTACAGTTTAATCAAACAAAACATATAAACATAAATACAGGCAAAAACTTTGAGCTGTAGTCACTCGCATGTATTATATTATGCAGCGAGTTTAACCAGAAATACAAACCACACAGGTTAGGCACAATGGAAAACTGTTGTGCTATTTACAAGTGTCGACGTTTCGATCCCATCGCTCATTAATTCTCGGGATCATAATCAGGACCAAATAAATTACATTTGCCTGGTAAAAGTAATAATAGCCTGTTGGGGTAAAGAACAGGGAGGGAAAATTACAGTGGTCTGTGAGAGACAGTTACGAAAATGAATACAACACTTAAGAAAACATTGAAGAAAACCGCATGGCAGCAAACTAATTAGGGACTTGAGTGAAATAGCCATGCCGAATTTAAGCTGAAAGGAATCGTGTGTGGTTAAAAAGTGTCTTGACTCCAACCTAAAACAACATACTGTTGTCTGAGATTTGTGCGTAAGGTCCATGCATACTGGCGCGGTGGCGGTTTGGGTGCTCGAAGCGACTTGTGGGCGTACATAAATATCGGAATTGCCCGAGGCTGACAAGTAAAGGTACCACTACCGTTAACCCCAATCACCCACGAATCATAGCGATATTTCGATAATACAGCGTTGGCGCGTGGAATAAGGAATTGGAAATAATACAGTGCATCATGCGAGTGACTCAGTAGGAGCCAAGGAAGGCGCACGGAGGGTCAGGGGAGTGAGCTGAACCATTTTGGATCTTACCCGAAACAATTTTTTAAGAACAAACTTTTAAGAACCATCACTATGGTGGGAAGGAATGAACCGGGTTAGTTACCGTACTGGTAACTGGGAGTGACGCAAGCTAAAGGTGGTATTAGTAGAAGACACATACCAAATTTCCAGAACATTATCATTTTGACAAAGTCATGCAGTTCAGTACATTTGAATATAAAAACGGGTTGGAATTGTGTTACTCCTATCGTTGACTAGAAGCAGAGTTTACAATAGAGAGGCCTAATCCTCATTTCTGTTAAGGCCACTCCTGATTGTGTCAAAGAAAATGATTGCCTTAAGTTCTTCACGGTTCAGAAACTGTCCCATGTTTCCTCCTCGTGGTGGCAATTTAAATGCTTTCAAGACTGTCAATCGTATGTCATCTGCGTCATGGTTTTCCTCTGAGAAATGCTCAACCAATGGTGCGTTGGGTGTTTTACATCTTATTCGGCTCCTGTGCTGGCCAATTCTGGTTTTGACTTTGAGTCGTTTGTCCGATGTACAGTTTCTTGCATGGACAATGGATCAAATAAATGACATTTGTAGTGTTACAGTTGGAAAAAGTACTTAAATTGACTGTTACATTGTTGAAAGTAAAACTTTTTCCTTCTAAAGTAAACTGGAAAACATTATAATTCCCACATTTTGAATGTCCTATGACGGGAGCCATACCCCAAATAGAGTTGAGTGTGGCACTTGGTACACAAGAAGGAAGAGCTGCCCTTACAAGGTGATCTTTTAAATTCCTACTCTTCCGGAATGAGAATAGAGGCTTCTCTATGTTCAAAGAACCAGCGTTAATGACCGGCCAGGGTTTAGTTATCATTTTGCGCACTTCGTTGGACACTGGGGGAAAAGGTATTCTTGTTAACTCAGTCTTAGGTTTGGGGATCAACAGTACCTCTCTAGGGCAGTACCTTGCACGTTTTTCACTGTCCTTTTTGGGTATCCACGGTCTTTGAGTTTGGAGGAAAGAGTGGATGCTTCTCTGAAATAGTCCTCTCTAGTAGAACAATTTCGTCTGATTCTTAGGAATTGGGAATATGGAAGTGAGTCTCTAAGGGCCCTTGGGTGGTTGCTTGAGTAGCTTAAAAGTGTGTTACGTTCCGTAGGCTTTCTATAGAGACGTGTAAGTAGCTCACCATTAGAATGAAAAATTGTGAGGTCCAGGAATGCTATCTCTGATTTATCAAAAGTAATGGTAAATGAGAGGACTGAGCAATTATTGCTGAGCAAATGGAGGAATTGTTGCAAAATCTCTGTGTCTTGTCTCCAAATAATAAAAATTTCGTCAATGTAACAACGCCAGACTTCAATGCCTGTGAAGAATGGGTTGGAATCTGTTAGAATAGACCCTGTCTCTAGTTGATCCATAAACAGAATGGCTAAATTTGGAGCAAAAATCGAACCCATTGAGGTGCCCTTGATTTGCTGATAGAATTGGTTGTCAAATGTAAAAAAGTTTTTCGTAAGGCAGAGCTCAAGGAGTTGAAGAATAAACAGAGTGGGAACTGAATGTGGGCGTGGACGTGCGTCAAGAGTTCTTTGTATGACTAAGAGTGCTGCAGTCTGTGGAATGTTTGTGTACAAAGACTCCACGTCCATGGTACATAGTGTATCAGATGTTGGGTTATAGGGATAGTGCTCAATCAGATTTATCATGGCCATACTATCTCTCACATAGCAGGTCGTTGACGGGACAAAATCCTTAATGAAAAAATCAATGTAAGACCCAAGCGGTTCAAGAATTGAGCCACACGCCGAAACAATTGGTCGGCCGGGCGGGTTAGTCGTATTTTTGTGGATTTTTGGGAGGGTGTAGATAACGGGTATCCGTGGTGAATTGACATTGAGGAAGTTAAATTCCTTTTTGCTCAGAAAGCCTTCACTGACAGCTTCAGTGGTGAGTTTAAGAATGGTAGCCTGAATTTCCTTTGTAGGATTACCAGGCAGCCTTTGGTAATGGTCATGGTTACCAAGTTGGCATATGATTTTGTTGGGATCAACTTCCTGAAGCACAATGCCTCCCCCCTTATCCGCACTTTTAATAACGAGCGAGACATTGCTTTTAAGCGTATTGCTTGCTTGTTTTTCTTGAAGGGAGATGTTATATGGGATAAATTTCTTCTTTTTCTCAATGATCGATAGGCCCTTGAGAACCAGTTTCTCAAATGTTACTATCTCAGGGGGTAACATATTGGAAGTTTGAGAGAATGTAGATGGAGGTCGGAAGGGGTTATTGGCTATGATAGCTGGGGAAGGGTGGATTTGGAAAAAAGCTTGGAGGCGGATATGTCTGAAAAATCTCAGCAGTTCCGTTTGTAACTCCATGAAGTTAGGTCTGACGGTAGGAACAAATGACAGTCCCTTCTTAAGTAGTGAGAGCTCTTGTTCTGCTAGGTTATGATTTGACAAGTTAAAGATTGGTATGGTGTTACTGAATGTCATGTTGTCAAATTGGGGTGCTACCATTGGTAGAAGTTGTTGCGTGTTTTGCGTTCCCCTGGTGGGTTGTACCACCGCTGTGTTTTCTTCACTCAGCCTCTCAGTGGTGTAGCTGGTTGGCCTCGCCCTAAAAAAATACAGGGATGAGAGCCACCCCGTCTTGTGTTGCTGGGGCCTTCACCTGCGTCTGAGCTGTCTGTGGAGTCAGCAGATGTGTCAGAGAACCCTACTAGATTCTGTCGTCTGTTAAACCTACCCCAGGGCCTACTATGCTGTGGGTTTGTGTAAGTTCTGTTGTTATAAAAGTCCTTTTGTAGGTAGGGGTATGAGTTTTCTATGCTGTAACTTTTGATGTCCTTCTTAATTTTGTTCGCTTTTTTTATTTTGCTCTATTCTGTGAAAATCTGCTATTGTCTTTTGGATTCGATCCAAGAGTTTTTTACAGTCAGAAGGTGTATTAGAGTCGTGAAGTTGTTTCTCAATATCTTGGATCTCTAGTTCTAGAGCTTTCAGAGTTTCTGTGGCAATGTCGATGCCCAACACTAGCCAGTGTCGGGAACAGGTAGTCCCAATGTAGCTAAAGCTCGAGATATACTTAGGGTTATCGGTAAAAATACCAGGGACGTTTCTCACTTGCAGACCAACAGGAATAACTTCAGCGTTTAGGTAGTCTGTAAGCATTAGAATCATCAATTCTAAAGTGCTTGCTTTTTCTTGAGTTTTTCAAGCTGTTCTGGGAGGGAGGAATCCGTGACAGTGGGGGCATCAGAGGTGTATGACAGTAGTGAGCGACTTGAACAAAGTTTTTTAATATAGTCGTCTGTGTAAAGTGGAGCATGTCCTGCCATGCTGTAGTAGTGCAACAAAAGGTGTAGAAAATAAGACAAGGGGAGAAGGGTACTAGGATGGCCCAACCTGTCGACAGGTGGGGAAGGTAAGGAACCTTGCAATCCAGCGATTGCGCTAATTTATTTAGAAAGGACAAGGGGATCCGATAATTGGCTAGGGACCACGGGTAACATTTCTATTAAGAGGAACAATGGTCCTTAGCAGACTGAAGAATGAAAAACGAAAATACAATATAGGCCACAATAGGTTACTATATGAATCCACAGTCCAACCGGACGAGGAGTTTTATTCAACAATACTTAACAATATAGTCAGATAATTCTGAAACAACGGTTTCTATAATAGGGCAAAAGCCTTACCCTATATACGAAAAGGAGTGTGTAGAACATTACAGATTAATCAAACAAAACATATAAACATAAATACAGGCAAAAACTTTGAGCTGTAGTCACTCGCATGTATTATATTATGCAGCGAGTTTAACCAGAAATAGAAACCACACAGGTTAGGCACAATGGAAAACTGTGGTGCTATTTACAAGTGTCAACGTTTCTATCCCATCGCTCATTCTCGGGATCCTCATCAGGACCAAATAAATTACATTTGCCTGGTAAAAGTAATAATAGCCTGTTGGGGTAAAGAACAGGGAGGGAAAATTACAGTGGTCTGTGAGAGACAGTTACGAAAATGAATACAACACTTAAGAAAACATTTAAGAAAACAGCATGGCAGCAAACTAATTGGTGACTTGAGTGAAATAGTCATGTCGAATTTAAGCCGAAAGGAATATTTTGTGTGGTTAAAAAGTGTCTTGACTCAAACCTAAAACAACATACTGTTGCTTGGGTGCAAGGCATATTGAGATTCGTGCTTAAGGTCCATACATATTGGCGCGTGGCGGTTTGGTTGCTCGAAGCGACTTGTGGGCGTTCATAAATATAGGAATTGCCCGAGGCTGACGAGTAAAGGTGCCACTACCGTTAACCCCAATCACCCACAAATCATAGTGATATTTCGATAATACAGCGTTGGCGCGTGGAATAAGGAATTGGAAATAATACAGTGCATCATGCGAGTGACTCAGTAGGAGCCAAGGAAGGCGCACGGATGGTTTTCCATATTAGCAGCTCCTCTCCCGCTATTGTCCTGGCCGGATAGTTGTATTCCGTCCAAATGGGGTGGAAAAGGACGCGGACCATCGAACCCTTGGTTTAACGACTCGCTTACTCAGGCAAAGAAGGGGTGCAAACAGTTGGAGCGTGCCTGGCGCTGCTCCTATGAGACTTCTGCAAAATTAGAATATCGAGCGGCGGTGAAGGAATACCATAAGCTTATTCGAAGAACGCGGGCAGAGTTTGTAGCTAATAAAAATCTTGGTTAGCTTCAATCCCGCCAAGACAATTTTCTCCCTGCTCAAAAATATGAAGAGTGCGGTCGCTACTAATGCCTCCCCTGTAGCCTCTAACTATCAATGTGAGGCATTAGCACACCATTTGTGAATAAAGTGGAGCAGATTTATCAGGGCCTTTCCAAGGAGATTATTCCTAGTGAGAATGTTGTGTCCGGTGGGGCGGACATTTTGGAGGGCAACTGTCTGTCATCCTTTCCTCTGCTGACGCCCCAGGAATTTGAGGCCTTGTGCTTCAAAATTAAGTCTGGCTCCCCAGCCGACCCGATGTAATCTGCCCACTTTCGACAGTTCCACTTATCTATTACCCCCGTGCGACTACAATTGGCCAATTTGTCTCTGAATCTAGCCTCTATCCCCAGGGCGTGGAAGCATGCTAAAGTCATTCCGCTGTTAAAAAAGTTGTCTCTCGATCCAGATGACCCTGGCAACTATCGCCCTCTATCCCAGCTGCCTTTCCTGGCTAAACTGGTGGAAGCGCATGTGTACTCCATCCTGTATAAATTTATCGATGAGTTTGAGTTTAACATCTTGGATTCATCTCAACACGGGTTCCGCCCTCGCCACAGCACTGAGTCTGCGCTCCTGGTTGTAACGGAATCCATCCGGAGTAGGCTGGATGTCGGTGACTCCGCGGCCTTGGTCCTGCTAGACCTAAGCGCCGCTTTCGATACGGTGTCTCATAAGATCCTTCTTGAATGCCTCCGTGCAGTTGGAATCCGGGGCGGTGCCCTGGACTGGATCTGGTCCTTCCTGGTAGGGCGGGCCTTCCAGGTCTCAGTGCCACCCTTCAATTCTCAGGATTTTGCCCTGTGCCAAGGGGTACCTCAGGGCTCTACTTTGAGCCCACTATTGTTTAACCTCTATGTGAGACCCCTGGTGGAAGTGGCTAGAGGTAGGGGGCTGTCTTTGGTGTCGTATGCAGACGACACCCAGCTGGTGATTGACTTTTCTAAAACCTGCTGCACCAACTTGGAGACGTTTAACCCCTTCGACACTCATGACGAGCTGGGCTCGTCATGGTGTAGCCTTCTCATACACTGATGACGAGCCCAGCTCGTCAAAAAACAATGAAAATAAGCAATTCCCAGCACAGGAGGGGAATTGCCTTAGCAGCCATGGAGTTAAGGAGGATTTGTCAGTCATCTCGGAATGGATGTGGGATAACTGTCTTCAGTTAAACGCCAACAAATCCGAGATCCTACTGTTTGGGAAGGACCAGGAATTCTGGTCCGAACAGTGGTGGCCTGACCATCTTAGACCTGCCCCCTTACCCAAGTAGGCTGTTCAGAACCTGGGTGTCTGGTTCGATAATAAACTGACATTTGAGAAACAGACAAAAGCAGTTGCCGCTGTTTGCTTTGGGCTCTTGAGGCCTGAGACCCTTGCTTGGTTTTTTTTCCTCCCAGAGTGCGCCAGACTATCGTGCAGGCCTCTATTCTTGCTAGGCTCGACCTATAGAAATTCTCTATATTTAGGTGCCAACAAAGCTAGCATCAAACGCCTGCAGAGGGTTCAGAACGCGGCGGCGCGTCTGTTAGTGGCTTTACACAGATCTTGTTCGGTGGGGCTTGTGCTCCCTAAGCTCCATTGGCTGCCCATCGAAAAGCGTATTCAGTTTAAGGTGTTGTGCATCGCTCATAAAATCTTGATGCACCAAGCCCCTGCTGGGTTATCTAGTCTACTGAAGCCCTATATGCCCAGACGCGCTTTGAGATCTGCTGACCCTGGGCTTGTCTGTGTCCCGCGAGTTCGTAGAACGAGGGCTGTGGGCCGTTCGATTGGCCTCTTAGCAGCTAAACTCTGGGACTTTCTCCCAGCGCACATTAGAGGTATCCCCAATCTCTTGATGTTTCGCTAGACCATAAAAATCTGGCTATTTCCTTTATCTGATGTTTAGGCGCCTGTAGGACTCTCTGTTTTCTCCTTGGTTTCTGGCTGCGCTGGGACGCCTCGTCGCTGAGGCAGCCATGCGCGTTACAAATCCAAAATAAATTAATAAATACTGATTTACAGCACTAGGCGCAGGCAGAAAGCACTTCCTACACAGTGAAGAGAAGCGTGGCCTCCGTCGTACCCAGATTGTAACCCTGTTGGATGCACACTAGTGCAGGACCACAAGATCCTCTTCTCCAACAATGACCACCTCCCTTAAATCGCTGCTCTCTTTCTGTCACTGTCCCCTCTCAGGATAGGTTGTGCTGCCCCTCCCCCACCCCTCCCCTTCTTCACCTACATTAACCTGCTCTCACTGTGTTGACGGGTGTGAACTCATCATAGCTAGATGTTCGCAAATGCTCCCGTCTTTTTCTCTTACTGGGAACCACCTCCAATAATGTTACTCTGAATCATTTACAGATTCCTCCGTACTGTTTTAATTATTTTTGGTACAAATGTTTAGTACCATCTTCTCTGGCAGTGCATTACCATTTCATTTGGGTGCGCCCATTTCCACTAAAGTATATTTCTCAGCTTCTCGTACCTCCTAGGTAATCATCAGCACTAATTTTGACTTGGAATTGTTTGTTATTGTTCCATTGCTGTCCAGTATACTCATATGTAACCTACATTACAGGTTATTTTTGTGATTTTAACCTCCTTCACTGAGAGTAACTAAATCCAACGATGCTAGATGTAGGTTACCCCTTAAACTAGTAGTCTTAATGGTGTACTTCTAAATTATCTTTGCTGCAAAGATACTGCACTCTTGCTAGATGCCCCGGTGACTGATGATAATTAAACTTTTTGTTTTTTTCCTTCCAAATATGGAATTGGATGGAAATGCTCATTGTAATAATGAGGCACATGATATCCTTAAATATTTGTGATCATGAAAATCCTTGCTATTGCGCTTGTGACTTGAGGTTATGTCTCTTAAAATGATTACTCATATTGGGGATTCCTCAGACCTTTATTGTTCTAGCATTCAAAGGTCAACAGATCTGCAATGACCTGATTACAAGCTCAAATAGAAAAGAACAACTTATTTTTTGCACAAGTATCCCATCCTAGGGGCTAAATTGCTGTAAATCTAGTCCAAGAGTTATGTTTAATGTTTTCCTGAGTTATTTGGACCTTTTCTCTTCGGGTAAATGGACCTTTTCTCTTCAGGTAAAATACACGTTATGTATGGCCTGCTCTGGATGAATAGAAAGAAGAGAAAAGAAATTATCATTTTAGGTAAAGTCCTTGGATAGAAAGATTGTGTCATGGTTATAGATTTAAGATAATCCGGCAGTCTTTGTTCCATCTGTGCTCATTTCCAACGCAATGTTCTTGCAGAACAGCAGATCAGCTTTTTCCCAGATGTTTGCTATAGTTTCTCAAACTTACTCTGATAGGCTCACCCTGGTAGCATGGACTGAGTTCACTAGGCCGTCTTTTATGGCAATGGAGTGGATGCATGGGAATATGTACAAAACCTCTTATTTGAGGAGTGCACAAACCATACACCTTTAGGTGCGGTAAAATGAGATCATATTATTAGTAACACACACTGTCCTTGCAGAGCTGCAGCCTTTTGTAAGAACTAACAGTATATTCAGAAAAATAGGAGTAAATGTCATATTAGAAGTGATTGCCTTTGTCACCTTAAGGCGCCATTAAAGCACCAAGGTTAAAAAAAATAGAGAAATAAGTTATTGGTGTTTTCTTGGCAGGTATAGATTTGTATGAGTTAAAATCTTGAGTGCTAAGCTGTGGGATCACAAGACTACTGAGGCAATCTGAAGGTAGGATGCACCACATCCTTAGGTGCTGGGGTTCTGTTTAACAGTCTCTGAGGGCACCAGAGGCCTGGGTGTGGGTGTTGAGAAAATAGACTGTCTTTTCTTAGTTGCTTGAGGTTAGATATGCAGAAAATTTCAAAACAAGAACATTGGTTTCTTTGTCTTCTCGGATTGTGTGTCTGTTTAAAACAACAGGAGAAAAGGGCATGTTTGCAACTATTCTCAGAGTCTCAGTATAAGTTAGGGCTTCACATATACCAGATCAAATGGTTCAGCCTGAGCCGGCTGCGATACCTTGATGCCCGTGCTACTGAAACTGCTAGGGCATGCTCCATGTGGTACACATGAATTCTCCCTACAGAAGTACTACGAGATGTATACAGGGTGCCTAGCCCATTCTGTGTCCTAAATTACACAGTGCTCAAAAACATGCAACATGTGGTGTTTTCGACTTGTGTCGACACAACCACATCACGCTTGCTCTGAGAATCCTGAACTTGCCTCACTCAAATAAAGATCTCAATCCACAACACAGTACAACGTTTAGAAATTATTCTGAAATCTTTCATAGATCGTGTACTACCTGAACAGATAGTCAGCTGTTGCGCTTCTAAATGGACAAAGGTTTTAGGTATCTTCCAGATAGAAGCCTCTTCTACTTGAAATTCCCTTCCTTGAAGCGCCGATGCGATAATGCAGGGTGTATCCTCGCCACACTCACTAATTCTGGTGTTTTACAATTATTTTGATCATTCTTCAGTCTATGTAGCTGATATAGCTGAATGAAAGTTGATTTTATCAATTCAAATTGAGTTGCAAAATGGCTGTCTTTACAGTATTCCAATTTTGAATTTGATTTCATTGCTCCAGAAACGAAGGCCTACTTAACTCAAAAACATTTCTTAAATCTACAGTAACCAAGAAACCTTTTTAAAAATAAAGACTAAGATTTTCCTACGGTTTGATTTTTTTTTTTTCTTTTTTTTCTTTTTCCTTCTTCTCTTCTCTATGTCTGATTGCTCGTGTGCATCAAACCATTGGCACGCATGAACTGGAATTCCTGCACAGAGTACATTTCCAGCTTTGCTGTTACCCTGTGGTTTGTGACCATGATCGTTGCAGACTTATTTCCAGCTGAGAGCAGCGAAACAGTCTCTGCCTTGTCTGGAGCAGCGTCACTGTTGCCATGACTCGGCTCCAAGGACACAAACTTGGTTGAAACACTGCATCGCAGAGCCTCAGAACTGGACGAGATGAGACAGTGCAGAGAGAGGCTAACAGTACTAACCACGGATTTCTCACTACCCTTTCTGCAGTCTCTGTTCAGTAGAATACTGAAGGTAGCTTCACTATTTGATAGCATTTGTAACCTAATGCACCATCCAACTCCAATCTCCTTTCTTGCCCTTCGTTCTGAAAACACCCTTGTCTTCCGTTTACTTATCCAAGAACGCTGGAATTCCAGGAGGAACAAGCATTTGCTTAGCCAATAGATCTCGCCTTTGGGAACTTATAAGTGCTTAGCGAGAGATATTGACTTTGCCTATGTCTTTAGGCTGTGAGGGAGAGAGTCGGTCAGTCAGAGAGAGAGAGAGAGAGTCCGTCAGTGAGAGAGTCCGTCAGTGAGAGAGTCCGTCAGAGAGAGAGTCAGTCAGAGATAGAGAGAGAGTCAGTGAAAGAGAGAGTCAGAGAGAGAGTCAGAGAGAGAGTCAGAGAGAGAGTCAGAGAGAGAGTCAGAGAGAGAGTGTCAGAGAGAGAGTCAGAGAGAGAGTCAGAGAGAGAGTCAGAGAGAGAGTCAGAGAGTCAGAGAGAGAGTCAGAGAGAGAGAGAGAGTCAGAGAGAGAGAGAGTCAGTGAGAGAGAGTCAGTGAGAGAGAGTCAGTGAGAGAGAGTCAGTGAGAGAGAGTCAGTGAGAGAGAGTCAGTGAGAGAGAGTCAGTGAGAGAGAGAGAGTGTCAGTGAGAGAGAGAGAGTGTCAGTCAGAGAGAGAGTGTGTCAGTCAGAGAGAGAGTGTCAGTCAGAGAGAGAGTGTCAGTCAGAGAGAGAGAGTCAGTCAGTGAGAGTCAGTTAGTGAGAGTCAGTCATTCAGTGAGAGAGTGTCAGTCAGTTAGTGAGAGAGTGTCAGTCAGTTAGTGAGAGAGTGTCAGTCAGTTAGTGAGAGAGTGTCAGTCAGTCAGTGAGAGAGTGTCAGTCAGTTAGGGAGAGAGTCAGTCAGTCAGGGAGAGAGTGTGTCAGTTAGTGAGAGAGTGTGTCAGTTAGTGAGAGAGTGTGGCAGTTAGTGAGAGAGTGTGTCAGTTAGTGAGAGAGTGTGTCAGTTAATGAGAGAGTGTGTCAGTTAGGGAGAGAGTGTGTCAGGGAGAGAGTGTGTCAGTTAGTGAGAGAGTGTGTCAGTTAGTGAGAGAGTCAGTCAGTTAGTGAGAGAGTCAGTCAGTGAGAGAGTCAGTCAGTTAGTGAGAGTCAGTCAGTTAGTGAGAGAGTCAGTCAGTTAGTGAGAGAGTCAGTCAGTTAGTGAGAGAGTCAGTCAGTTAGTGAGAGAGTCAGTCAGAGAGTGTGTGTCAGTCAGAGAGTGTCAGTCAGTGAGAGTGTCAGTCAGTGAGAGTGTCAGTCAGTGAGAGTGTGTCAGTGAGAGAGAGTGTGTCAGTGAGAGAGAGTGTGTGTCAGTGAGAGAGAGTGTGTCAGTGAGAGAGAGTGTGTCAGTGAGAGAGAGTGTGTCAGTGAGAGAGAGTGTGTCAGTGAGAGTGTGTCAGTGAGAGTGTGTGTCAGTGAGAGTGTGTCAGTGAGAGAGTGTGTCAGTGAGAGAGTGTGTCAGTGAGAGAGTGTGTCAGTGAGAGAGTGTCAGTGAGAGAGTGTGTCAGTGAGAGACTGTCAGTCAGTTAGTGAGAGACTGTCAGTCAGTTAGTGAGAGAGTGTCAGTCATTCAGTGAGAGTGTCAGAGAGAGTGAGAGTGTCAGTCAGAGAGAGAGAGTGTGTCAGTGAGAGAGAGTGTGTTAGTGAGAGACTGTCAGTCAGTGAGAGACTGTCAGTCAGTTAGTGAGAGAGTCAGTCAGTCAGTGAGAGTGTCAGTCAGTCAGTGAGAGAGTCAGAGAGAGTGAGAGAGTCAGAGAGAGTGAGAGAGTCAGAGAGAGTGAGAGAGTCAGAGAGAGTGAGAGAGTCAGAGAGAGTGAGAGAGTCAGAGAGAGTGAGAGAGTCAGAGAGAGTGAGAGAGTCAGAGAGTCAGAGAGAGTCAGAGAGAGTCAGAGAGAGTCAGAGAGAGTCAGAGAGAGTCAGAGAGAGTGAGAGAGTCAGAGAGAGTGAGAGAGTCAGAGAGAGTGAGAGAGTCAGAGAGAGTGAGAGAGTCAGTCAGAGAGAGTGAGAGTCAGTCAGAGAGAGTGAGAGAGTCAGTCAGAGAGAGTGAGAGAGTCAGTCAGAGAGAGAGAGTGAGAGAGTCAGTCAGTCAGTGAGAGTGTCAGTCAGTCAGTGAGAGTGTCAGTCAGAGAGAGTGAGAGAGTCAGAGAGAGTGAGAGAGTCAGAGAGAGTGAGAGAGTCAGAGAGAGTCAGAGAGTCAGAGAGAGTCAGAGAGAGTGAGAGAGTCAGAGAGAGTGAGAGAGTCAGAGAGAGTGAGAGAGTCAGAGAGAGTGAGAGAGTCAGTCAGAGAGAGTGAGAGAGTCAGTCAGAGAGAGTGAGAGAGTCAGTCAGAGAGAGTGAGAGAGTCAGTCAGAGAGAGAGAGTGAGAGAGTCAGTCAGTCAGTGAGAGTGTCAGTCAGTCAGTGAGAGAGTCAGAGAGAGTGAGAGAGTCAGAGAGAGTGAGAGAGTCAGAGAGAGTGAGAGAGTCAGAGAGAGTCAGAGAGTCAGAGAGAGTGAGAGAGTCAGAGAGAGTGAGAGAGTCAGAGAGAGTGAGAGAGTCAGAGAGAGTGAGAGAGTCAGTCAGAGAGAGTGAGAGAGTCAGTCAGAGAGAGTGAGAGAGTCAGTCAGAGAGAGTGAGAGAGTCAGTCAGAGAGAGTGAGAGAGTCAGTCAGTCAGTGAGAGTGAGAGAGTCAGTCAGTCAGTGAGAGTGAGAGAGAGTCGGTCAGTGAGAGAGTCAGAGAGTCAGTCAGTGAGAGAGTCAGAGAGTCAGTCAGTCAGAGAGAGTCAGAGAGTCAGTCAGTCAGAGAGAGTCAGAGAGTCACAGTCAGTGAGAGTGAGAGAGAGTCGGTCAGTGAGAGTGAGAGAGAGTCGGTCAGTGAGAGAGAGTCTGTCAGTCAGAGAGAGTTGGTCAGTGAGAGAGAGAGAGAGTCTGTCAGTGAGTTAGAGAGAGAGTGAGAGAGAGAGTGAGAGAATCAGCAAGTCAGTGAGAGTCTGTCAGCGAGAGAGAGTCTGTCAGCGAGAGAGAGTCTGTCAGCGAGACAGTCAGTGAGAGAGTCTGTCAGCGAGAGAGAGTCTGTCAGCGAGTCAGTCAGTCAGTCAGTGAGTGGGAGAGAGTGAGAGAATCCGCCAGTCAGTGTGAGAGTCAGTGAGAGTGAGTCATTTAGTCAGTGAGAGTCAGTCAGTTTGTGAGAGAGTCTGTAAGTGAAAGTCAGTCTGAGAGTGAGAGAGTCAGTCAGTGAGAGTGAGAGATTCAGTTAGTGAGAGTGAGTCAGCCAGTCATTTAGTGAGAGCCAGTCAGTCAGTGAGAGCCAGTCAGTCAGTGAGAGTCAGTCAGTTAGTGAGAGAGTGAGAGAATCTGCCAGTCAGCGAGTGAGTCAGTCAGTCAGTGAGAGTGAGAGAGCCAGTCAGTGAGAGAGTCAGTCAGTCAGTGAGCGAGAGTGAGAGTCAGACAGTCCGTGTGAGAGTCAGTGAGAGTGAGTCATTCAGTCAGCGAGAGTCAGTCAGTTAGTCAGTTTGTGAGAGTGAGAGAGTCTGTCAGTGAGAGTCAGTCAGTGAGAGATTCAGTTAGTGAGAGTGAGTCAGCCAGTCATTTAGTGAGAGAGCCAGTCAGTCAGTGAGAGCCAGTCAGTCAATGAGAAAGTCAGTCAGTTAGTGCCAGTCAGTCACAAAGTCAGTAAGAGTGAGAGTGTCAGTCAGTGAGAGTCAGTTAGTCAGTGAGAGAGAGTGTCAGTCAGTGAGAGTGCAAGAGTTTGTCAGTGAGAGTGAGAGCAGTCAGTTAGTCAGTGATAGTGAGAGTCAGTCAGTTAGAGTGAGAGTCAGTCAGTTAGAGTGAGAGAGTCAGTTAGTGAGTGAGAGTCAGTGAGTGAGAGAGAGTCAGTGAGTGAGAGAGAGTCAGTCAGTGAGTGAGAGAGAGTCAGTCAGTGAGTGAGAGAGAGAGTCAGTCAGTGAGAGAGTCGGTGAGTGAGAGAGTCGGTGAGTGAGAGAGTCGGTGAGTGAGAGAGAGTCGGTGAGTGAGAGAGAGTCGGTGAGTGAGAGAGAGTCGGTGAGTGAGAGAGAGTCGGTGAGTGAGAGAGAGTTGGTCAGATAGTCAGTCAGTCAGATTGAGAGTCCGTCAGTCAGTGAGTGTGAGTGAGAGAGTGAGAGAGTCCCTTTAACCCCTTGCATGCTGCCACGATTCTGGGCCTGTGCGGCAAAATCGCGAGTGGGCGGGTTTATGACGGCCTCCAGCTGTAATCAGCACACGAGCGCCGTAGTGCATGACGGATGGGGGCCATCATCAGCATGCAAGGGGTTAAGGGGCAGGGACTGGGATAATAAAAAAAGACCCATTTGCGAATACAAATTCAGGAGTGCAGTATTGCTGCCGCTCTCAGGCCTCCATCTCAGCATTCAGAGCCAGTTCAGTGCCCCTATAAATTAGATTTCAGCCTCATTATTATAAATTGGCAGGCTTTTGTGAATCCTACTAAATGGCCATATTGTGCTGCGACAAAGACTTACATCAGTCTTCCTGCGATGTAGTACTTCAAATAATACCCCAGATAATCCTGTTTCAAAATCCTCAAATTGCAGTTGTGTAGCCTCTTTGGCTTTATGTACTTGTCCTCATCATGTAATTATGCGGTAAGGGAGGCTCAGCGGGTGGCAACGACGAGGAGAGTGACACTGGCTGTAGCGCCAGGACAGGGAGTCACAGGTAACATGTGAAACACGTAAACGCTATTATAGCGCTTTCTGAGCGTTTTACTCTGCGCCGCAAAGAGAACTACAGTGCGCGTAGAGTGTATCGCTGCATGCAAGGATGTAAGAGGCAAAGGAACAGAAACCGAATACCGAGGAAGATAAGGAATAAAAAAGAAACGTGACTGGCCCTCCATCGAGGCGCTTGAAGAAGGGGGCTGTCCGGAGGCTGGAGCTAACCAATAACTCTAAAGGGCTGACCCAAAGCCACTCTGTATGCGTTTGTTTGGGTTGTTCACGTGTTATCAGGTAACACAGTCTGCATCCTGGCCGAAAAATGGGTTTAGGGAGACTGCTGAAGAAAGAGCTGTGGTATTAAAAAATAAATGAAGAAGGAAACCGAGCTGAGTGAAAAGTAGACGGTCAGAAATGCCTTTAATGATGCAGCGTAGCAGGAGAGCGGGGGGGAGTCATACTTGCAATAATGACGAAGAGAGGTTAACTGTTACGTAAATCAGAATGTCCAGTTTTTATGTAGCGCTTAATGTTGGAGAATAGCCTTCTATGGCTGCTAATTAAAAAAACACAGCAGCTCAAGTTCGGCATCAAGCACTGGGTCTATCCGAGGTGAACATCCCGGAACCCCATAGTTTGACTGTGATCTGAGTGATTTTCTATTCAGATATGACTCGCTGTGGGCGCCATTGATTGCAACTGCATGTTACAAAGATATTAACCCCAGTTAGCAGAATTAATTAAACCTTTACCAAGGCACTTCCACGTTAGGAGAGGAGGGTTCATAGAGGCTAGAAAGGTTTGAATGTTAAAGTGCAGTTAAGAATACGTTGTTATTGTCCAACTCAACAACATGCGTTCTGTTGACCTTGAAAGGATGAGAGACCAAGCCTGTCCCGCCTGGGCTCTAGGCGTTGCTTGCCTGTGGCTGGCACTCAGATTCTTGCAGTAAAAGGACTGACGGATTGAGCTGTCTCGAAGGCACGACCCAGTGCTGCTGACATGACGCATTGTAATCACTCCAATTACTCCTCCATTAGAGAATTTGGCGCCTTTGTCTTTTTGATTATATATTAAAATTCGAATCCCATACGTATATGTTGCATAACAAACCCACTCGCGTAGGACTGTGCAAGAGGGAGGGCACGTTGAAAAGAGGTTGGCAGAGTTTGGTGGAGGGTTCCGCCAGGCTCCGCTCTGGTGCTGCTCGACAGATGCTACGGATGTCTCCTGCAGTCACATTAAGTTTTAGCTGGCTTCACGTTCAATAGAGCATGTCACAGCCCCGCGATCTTTCACAGCGTGTAATTGCTCCAGAACGTCTGAGCGCTGCGAAGCCACACTAGTGAAATTTAAGCGCTACACGCATGCTTGAAACTAGACCATTAAGTTACAGACCTATATGCCAGGGTTAACGTATGGGCAATGCCCCCATCTCCTTCATAACACAATGACACTAAACTCATATGATAGCTTTCTGTCTCCCGATCCGCTCAAGTCAGTGTCCTTTGGTTGAAACTGCAGCGCGCTCTACCAGTGGTAATTAACAATAAACCAATGTGCCGGCATTGCTATATTTATAGCGTGGGCACAGTGACAACAGTTCAGTGGAAGAAGCATGCGGCTGGAGGTGGCACGATGCCCACAGATCAGATGAGTCGTGCCAGCTGGGCGGGTAAGGCATACCAGGCTCACATGGACACGCTGCCACCCTGATCAATGAACGAGGGTCGTCCTTAATATTCAGAGGGAATTTAGTAACTTATCGAAGCAAGGCTTCCCTGCGAGCAGCTATTATCAAACCTGAGAAAGAGCGGCGGTGCCAGCAGGCTCTAAGGGCAGGCCACAAGTATTCCTGAGCAGTAATAACCTGCGGCTGGCACCTGAGGGTGGAGGCAAAGCACTGCCTGCAGCACGAAACCGCTGTGTTTACACCGTTAAGCTACCCCAAGCCAGTACAGAGAAAATGAGGCACGGCAACGACGTGAACCGAAAACATACAGATGGTTGTTTAGCAGCAAAGTTGGTTGCGAGGGCAATGCCTCCACGGAGGGCACGTCCTTTCTTTTATGTATGTTATGTTCCAGCGTGAGGGGGGGTGTTCAGTGGTAACAAGGCAGAATATCGTTTTAGTGGAAGTAGGAAACCCAACCCGAAGCAGCAGTGTGATCTTGGGCTTAATTGAGTTCTCAGTTCTCTGTGGATTTACTGTTTTATAAAAAAAAAAAGACAAGCCTGCGTGCCCCTGCTCTAACACAGCCCTCTCTCTCCATCTGCCTGGCTCTGCCGAAAGGCAGCCTGAAGGCAGCTAACTGATTGAGAGGGGGGAGGAAATACACAATAACAAGCCCGGAATGCAGCTCACCAGGGCCAGCGCGACCGCCATCTATTTCCAATTAACGGGACTGCGATAATTGGAAACAGATGGCACTGCTGCTCGCTCCCGAGCACCCTAGGCCAGGGGAGAGAGAAGGCGGGACATCTACCCGCCTTCGGCCAATTGCGTGCTGTCTTTCTTAGAAAGACGCATGCAAATGCCAATAGCGGGACATTTTTTAAAAAGCACACGCACGATCGAGTGTTTGGAGTTTAAAGCCCTTACTAAAAGCCTCGCAGAGCAGCGCCTGCGTGCTGGCTCAGGCGAGATCTAAAAAGCAACTTATTTATTTATAAAGTTTTATATAGCACGAACCAGATCCCGAAGGATATCGGAGTGCTTTACAAAAGGGTGGAAGCAAGGTCAAATCTAGCGGCCATCTGGACCTGCAGTTGCAGTGTGAGCAAGGGTTTACAGTAGAGTTCAGGATATACCACTCGTCTATGGTATAATTGCCTTCTTTTAAGTTTGAAGAAGCAGATTTTACATTTCAATGACTTTTATCTCACTGTGCTAAAGTTCCCTTGTTTGCTATATTTCTGAGCAATATACCACATGCTAGATTTAGTGATTGGACATTTATATTTTATAACTAGATAAACTCTACAAAAACGTAAACTCTACAAAAACACCTTAAAGTCTAAGTATGGTGTGTCTTAAATGGATTCACTCACATGAAGATTTTGGTGCGGACAAATTAATTCTTTGGCGCTGGCAGTTGGACAGAATTTATTCCAAGGCTGGAATGTCGTACGAGTTTGTGCACACCCATAACTTACATATTTAAGGGTATCCACAGACTCTCATTTAACTGCATTATGCCTTGGAAAGGTTGGAAATTTACTTCTGAGAAGCGCAGGAGTAACAAAATTCGAGTCCATGCTATCCCATTCCATTATACTCCAAACCACCCCACCCCACTCTACAATAATCCAATCCACTTCTCTCTACTCTACTCTACTCCAATCCAATCCACCCCACTACCTCAAACCATTCCACCACACTCTATGCCAATTCACTCTATGACACTCTCTGCCATTCCACGACTCCCCTCTAGACCACCCTAGGACACTCTACTTCCCCTACTCCACTCTACTCTACTAACTTTTAGCCATGCTGAACAGCAGCAGCACTGGTATACAACATGGCTAAAATACATTGCCAAAGCCAATAGCACTTGCATTGGCTTAGTTTTTCTTCTGCAACTCTACTTGTCTTGGAAACCAGGAAGTTAGTGATCTTAGCACTGCACGCTTTACATTTTCTTGCACAACACTTATTTCCCCTTTTAAAAATAAAACAAAAGATATATTTTCGCTTATTTGTCTGTTCCCTCCAGGGAATTCCATAAATCCTGGGTACCTTTAGAATTCCCAGGATGTGGGGAAAAGAAGGCAAATTTGTTTTGGTTAACTTTTTGTGGGTAAAAGGTTATGAAGGCTCGAATTACTTATACCATCAAAAAAGGGCTAAGCACTAGGGGTGGTGCAGCAGCTTAGGGGGTTAGATACGGAAACTGAATGTTTTTATAGATAAAGAAACGGCCGCATATGTGTTCCTGCTATGCAGGGCTGGGCCGCCCAGAGAAGACTTGTGAAAATTGACTTTTTCTTGTGGATAATATGGGCGCTCGGGATTTGTCTCCTTACAAAGCTCTGTCAGTCGGAAGAGAGATGTTGGAAGACCGTTTGTTGCTAAGGTGCGATTTTAGTCAACACAGACCTGGTGACACAGTCATATCTGAAAGAGCTGATGTCTCCTACGGCAACGGGAAATTAGAAGACCAGCACAAGAAATGTAGGACAGTCTCAAGCAGTCTGGCAGTCATTAGTCCGTCAATATTAATCTTGATGCGCAGAGGTGTTTTGAAAAATATTATATATCTGTATATCCTTTGGTTCAGAACCCAGTAATTTTTTTTTATCAGTTTTAATTTTTATTTTCATCTAATTTCGGTAACCTCGATCTGCCTAAAATCTGGGGGCTCTTAAAAGCATTAAAAGGAATCCTTCGGTGCTTTAGGCCGTTTGTCACTTTGCAAAGTAGACTTGTTTGTTGCTTTTCTTTGCTTCACTCGGTGTTTAATTGTAGGCAGTGGACTCAGTAAACCGTTTCACAGTTAAATAAGGTAAACAATCTCAGGCTAAGCCTATGGGTTGTCCCCGTTTGGCTTAAGCCTTTTCGGGAAATCCCAAATCATGTTTCTTACAATGCAAGCAGTAATTACAACAAGAAGATATGGGAAAACTGATCTGGAAAAATGAAGAAAGTGGGAAATGAGTGCGGACAATGAAGGGGAGTCCATATGAGTTAGCAAAGTGGGAGATGTAAATGCAAGTCAGTGGTGCAAGTTGCAAGACGTAGAGCAACGTTGGGAGATCTATGTGCTAAGAAGTAAACTTTGGGGGCAGTACATGCCTGCATTAGGCCCTTGGGTACCTGCAGCACTCATACTGTTTTAGGTCAACCATGGACCCAAGTTTGAGATTGTACTTGTCTGTGATTGTCTCCACACTCGATTTCTGCGTTTCATTTCTTTCTTTAGCTGTCGACAATGTGAGTGGTTTCTGTTGGCACAGTGATTTTTGTCCAGCGATAATTATTTTGTTCAAAATATTGGGTCATATGTTTTTAGATCTTGAGTTCGGAACACACATGGTCCCAGTTTATTTTGGTGCGATGCCTGCACTGTGCTTTCCAGGGCTCTTGTGTTTTTTAATTTTTTTTATACACACTAATTATTTTCCAGAGCAAAATACCACATGCAATCAGGTACATCAACTGTGTATTTGTACCATGTCTTTATCCTTCTGGTAATGTTGAGAATCATCACAAGACATTATTAATATGGCCTAAGGCAGAACACCACTGAACACTGAGGTGGGCATGGTGTTTTCACAATGACTTAATCACAATTAATTGCTTGCATACGGCATGGAAAATTGAGGGTCTGATCAAATCCGTAAGTTATTCAATTGTCGCCAGACCTTTCAGAATTTTCAAAGTTCATGAGTTTAAATCATTGTTCCCCATGTAAATTGTAAGTATCCCATGTCACTTCATCACGCTTTTTTGTACTTATTTGTTTGTATTGGATGTATCTCTTACAGCAGTCTCTTTTTTTGTTGTTATTTTAGGTCTCGCCTTTTCCATTCCGAAGGAATGGAAAATGGAGAGAATTCAAGTGCTCAAAATACTCGTGAAACCAAGGGTTTTTTGGTGCGGTTTTCTTCGAGTTCACGTGAATCACGTGACCAAACAAGCACGCGCATCAGCCTCCCTCCCTCCCTCCTAATTGCATTTTTTCACGGCCACCACCACATCAAAGGGCTTCTCCCAGCGTGCGCTCTGCGGCTTCTCCTCCCCTAATTAATCATGGCTAGCCGGCCGTACTTTCAGTTTCCCGGCCGCTCTTTACCTATGAGCAAACATCCACTTTATATTGTTATTGGTAATGTTTGTTTTAATTTTTCTGTGTAATTCACTGCCTAGGACACTGCTTAGTTAGTTTTTAAAATTTTCCAAAATTACTGTTTAATAATATAGTGAGTCGCCCTTCTCGATGTTTCTGCTCGTCCGTTTTGATTTTACCAATTCGAAGCGTTTCTGTGAGTCAATTTCCTGTTTATGCTCGTTTGCTGCGATGCATGCTTGAAGTCTAGTCTGTCATGTTGTGCGCGTTAAATTCTTTCTAGATGGCCGCCACGTCGTTTACTTCAGCGTGAAGACGTCGTTTTCAGCTGTCATTGACTTCAGCTGGCGATGACAGTTGCTTGTGGCGGTTGTTCATGGCAGTTGCTCGATACCGTTGACTATGTAATTGAGGCTTCTCACACATTATAAACTCCTTCATAGTTCCTGCTTTTATTCCTACCATATGCACTCACAGTTTATGTTTAATTTTTCTGGCACATTCTTCAAATTTTTTTTTTGCTGATCACTGTATAATATTTTACTTCGGTGACACACTGCGCCTTTCTTCAAAAGTCTTTGCGGGTCTTCACCACAAAATTCCTTAACTATACGCTGATCCAATTGCCTTCACAGTTTAAATTCGTGCTAAATTGCTGTTCGTTTTTTTTCTGTGACACACAATTTCACTGACATTTCTTTATATTTTTCTTTGTCTGTACCTGCATGTTAGTGGCAAATGTTCTTGGCAATTTTCTCCGTTTGTTTTCTCTCGCAGCGTATTCCTTTATTTTACAAATGCAATCTCACATTCTGTGTGGGATGCAGGTCTTTGCTGCAAACGGAAGTCTTCATACCCAGGTCGCACCAGCCTTCTGCCAGTCCAGCCAGCAAGACATGCAAATGCAGGCCTAAGTCACGTGACGCTAATCCGGAGTCTCATGACCTCATTTCTTGCTGGTCATTCACGAGCTGGCTTTACAACCAGAAGGCAACTCTTGCTTTACCTGCCCCTGCACGTGACTCTTGCCTGAAAAACCAAGGTTGTGTAACTGCAGTTCCCACGCGCATAGCTCTGCACTTCTGCCGCTCACAAACTCTGTCTATATTATGCAACAACCTGTTGCCTCTGTTGTCATACATGTTTTTTCTAGTGGCCAAAGCTGGGTCCAGCGCCTATAGTATGGGGAATATCTGTGTGCACATGGGAATGCCTCCTTGTTTACAGTGAGGAGGGCTAAAGAAAGACTGAAAGCCACAGGCAGCCAGGGTGAGAGTGCACATAAGAGTGGAACAGCAGGCAGCCTCAGGATCACCACTGCACTCCCTTCAGTGATGCCGCCGCACCCCACTGTCCCAAGAGAAGCAGAGTCTGTGACAGGCGCCTAGGCAGTGAGGAATGCCTATATGTGCACAGGCAGCAGGCACAAATGACGTCAGGAAGTGACAGACAGTTGGAGGGGGGGAGTGCACCGACAAGCGGTACCACTGCAGGCAGTCACGGGTGGGCACTCCACCCCTCCAGGCGAGGTCTCGAGGTGCAGAGAGCCCGGGCAGAGGATAGACGAGAGGGGCCGGAGAGAGTCCCGTTCAATGACTGTAGGAGCCTCCTTCTGTTAACACAACTATTAGGTCTGGCTGTCTTGGTGTCCTGAGTGCTAGGACAAGGGGAGTGTGTGTGTGTGGGGCGTAAAGAGAGTGAATCAATCCCCTTGGTGTTTCTGCCGTGTCCCGGACCTGTACATGTGATAAGAACAGAACAGGGCCCCTGGTAATGGAGAGACTGATGGGATGCTCTCTGTGATGTGCTCACCCTTGTGTGCGTCCTCCCCACTTCCCTCCGTCATGTGCTCACCCTGTATGCTTCCTCCCCACATTCTGGATATGCGCTGAACCAAAACCTCTCTCATATTTGATTTTATAACACATTGCTCCAACTATAATACTAATATTGTGATGCACTAAGGTGAAACACGTGTGTGTGTTACAGAAATAAACACATACTTAAATTTTCAAAAACACCTTTGCTGCAATGATTTAAAGTACCAGCTGTTTTCATGGGTCCGCACGTGGACGGACTCTTAACACCCGCGCCTCAACTTTTACACTTAATTTGTTGACTCTCCCTCCAGACAGGAATGATAAGTCTAGCCCAGGGCTTTCCTTTTAAAACGCTCGGCTGTCGGGTGTTAGTGCAATTGAAATAAAACAAGACTATACTTCCCAGAATGAATTGCGTCATAAAATCAAAGTCAAGGGATTTGATATGGATAACCAAAAAGTCTGGTTCCCAAGACTAAAGGGGTGACTCTAAGTATGGTGGCTTGTACGAGGATCAGCCTCCCTCCCACCTCCCCCCTAATTGCTTTAACTTTCATTGCTTTGCGCTCTGCCTCAGGCCGGCATTTCTCCTCCCCTAATTATTCACTGCATGGCCGGCCGGCACATCAAAGCCTGCTGCTCCCCATGCGTCTCGTCACCCTTCCTCCCTTGTTTTGTTTGCAGGGATAGGGCAGGCTCTGAAACTTTTTCTTTTGTTTCTGCCTTTGTTTTCGAAATGTTGGCTTTTCTAACTATATATGTTCATCCAGCGGGAGTTCAGAAAAGATAACCGTAGTGGTAATAACCCTACATATTGGCATTTGTTTACCCTTTTGTTTCCGTTGCGTTTTTTGTTTCCAATCTGCATTTTTTTTTAGTTTCTCAGCTCCATTGTTTTACTTATTCCGATCGGCATGTCTCTGTAATGTTTTTTTTTTTAATAGGCACAGGAAGAGCCGAAACTAAAACCAGTTTCCAAACTTTGCAGGTCTGGATATTACATCACATCCTCTCTCTAAATCAATCTGCATTTTTGAGGGGGAGTTTCGCAGTTTATTTTTTCTTCTGATCAGCATGTCTACATTTCTTTTTTTGTTTGCACGGATAGGGCAGGCTCTGAGACTCGAACCCTGTCCCCCAGTTTCAAAGTCGAAAACTCTAAATGTTACGCTACATCCTTTTTTCAGGCATTGATGGGCACAGGCGTCACCCTGAATACTGTTTCATTGTGTTTGGCTTCCCAGAATGCATTGCGTCATAAAGTCAAGGGATTTGATATGGATAACCAAACAGTCTTGTTCCCAAGACTAAAGGGGTGACTCTAAGTATGGTGGCTTGTACGAGGCTTGAAAAAAATATTGCAAAGAAAAGCTCAGTTCTTAGAGCGCGCTCCAAAGTATGCTGAATAAGATCCAGCATGTGTTTAATTTTATTTATTAGCACACAGCACCACTCAGCACCACCACAGCACCACTCAGCACCACCACAGCATCACTCAACACCACCACAGCATCACTCGGCACCACCACAGCATCCCTCAGCACCACCACAGCATCCCTCAGCACCACCACAGCACCACTCAGCACCACCACAGCACCACTCAGCACCACCACAGCATCCCTCAGCACCAACACAGCATCACTCAGCACCACCACAGCACCACCACAGCACCACCACAGCACCACACAGCACCACACCACCACTCAGCTCAACGACAGCATCACTCAGCGCAACCACAGCATCACTCAGCGCAACCACAGCATCACTCAGCGCAACCACAGCATCACTCAGCACCACCACAGCATCACTCAGCACCACCACAGCATCACTAGTTCAAATATGTTCTCTCAATGTTTGAAGCTTTATTGCAAATGTCACAAAAAAATGTTAATATTTCACTTCTGTTCTTGGATTTTAGTCACTGAACATAATCTTCACAACAGTTATTTACAAAAGTTTAAGCTATAGCCATTAAAAATTACAATCACTTTTATTTAAGTATTAATTATTTAAAAAAATTAAAAGCCAATGTTAATTGTAATATCAATACATCTAAGTCAAGTCAATACAAAACATGTGACATTACAAATACTAAAAGTGTCACATATGCTAAAGTTAAAAGTATTGGCATTGTAAATCACAAAACATAAATATAAAATGTCATTTACAAAACCAATAGCTCCAACATTCCTACTGCGAGACCTATTGGCAACGCCAGTGCTTGTTTTGTTGTTGCATGCAGTGATGGGGCTTCCATTGGTGGTTTTTTGCTGGGGTTCACTTGCAGCCTTGATACAGCACTTGTACCCAGCTGTATTATTACTGCTCTCTGCATCTTTCACTGGCGTTTTGCATAAGGGTGTGGTATGTAATTCTAGTGGAATTTAAAAGAGTGCTCCAGAGTTACTATGGATTCAGTTTAAGGCTAGAATAGATTTTTTTATTGCAGATGCATTTGAGATCCCTTTACTCTCCTCCATCCTCTCATGGTTTTGTCCAGATTCTAAAAGGGCCTGTGGGTGGGGCAGATCGCTTTATGACAAGCCTTTTGTCATGGCAGCCCAAGCTATCAAAACATTTCCTCTCTCTGCTAAGCTATGACTGTGCTTTTCTTCACCCATGAATGTCATATTCTCTTCCGGTGCAGTGAGAGGACTCCATTTGGGTCATATGGGCTTGGTCCCTTAAGATATCTTGATGTTTTTGTTGGTCCAGACCTAAATCCGCCATACCATTGGCAGTTGATGCTTATTCAAAAATAATCATTTCTGCCATAGTTTTCGTGCTTACGTTTCTTGGCTCCGGTCGATACCCTCTGGAGTTGTTTGGACCTATTGACATTATTTCTGCTACTTTAATTTGAATCCACATCTCGTATTTCCCCCAAGATTGCCTAGACCTCGAAAATGATCTGATATAAAGGAAATTCTGTTAATCTAAACATGTTATTTTCTTCTTTTTAGTTGTCTACTTGGTGGGTATTCCCACTTACGTGCAATGATGATTCTGGCGGCTAAAAGACCCTAGGAAAATTAAATTCTTGATTACTGCATTGCTTTCACCTCTTCGACTCCAGCCGGTCATTGCAACACTATGATTATTGTACAGTGCTTGCCTGTACATTTGTTCTAGTGATGTGTGTATATCTACAATCCCCAAAAGGTCTAGTTTTGGCGGCTATTCCAGAAAATATGCTTCCATGTCTCCTTGGCTTTAGGCATCTAGTACAAAGATTACAGTTTTTTCAACTCTTGGCTATATTTGTTAAACCTAAACAAAATCGCATTACTCTCTTTCAGTAAGCCCAGTTGTTTGCAAACGAACTGATCTAGCATTTCCCAAAGCCTTATCAGAAGTGGCCTACTGAGTACATAATTGTTGAAGCAAGACTTTGTCACCACCTGTTTGAGATCACTGCTTTAACTGCTATCACCTTTAGGTGCCACCAGCTTCACGCTTCAGTGGGTACACACTAAACACAACTGATTATACGTAAGTAGTAAGATGTTTAGTCCAGCATGCGTTGCTGATGCCGTAGGCCACACCCATATGTTTTCTGTTTGCCTTCAGGTTTAGTGGTTCACAATCATCGTCCATAGTTTTGATTCTAAACTGTTAAATCACGTGCACTAGTTTATAGTAATAAGGAGGCTTCAGGCCTCATTTCAGATGAACTTATGGTTCTTTGCTGCATTAAATAATGCATGTATAATGATAGCCACTTGATGAAAAGCTGCCTTTCCCCACCCTTTTTGAAAAAAAGCACATAGGTGCCAAAATGGAAAGGACTTTAAATATCAAAACGAGCAACAGTGGATTATTTGGGAAGATAAGAATTTTCTTACAAAATAGTTCTACTTTGCTGGTTTCAGTGGCTGGTCTAGGTGCTGTATATTTTTCAGTATTCTCTAAGTCCTCACCCTTTTCTTCTCTCATTTTTATGTTCCGACTGCACAGTGCTTGCACTGTGTTTGCAAAATCTTGTGTGAACAAACAAAACAAAATCTTAAAATCTGGGCTTAGAACCCCCCCATTACTTACCATTTGTTGGTTTCCACGTCACTCATTTCCTTGCTTTTTATGGGTCAACACCTCCTCCTCGCCTCTGGCTTCCTCCTGGAGCTTTGTGTGTGTTTGTGTGGTCCTGCGGTTGAGCATATGCCAAACTGACTTTTTGTGGAGTTCTGCAGGGCTTGTCTCTGAACCCCACCTTGTTTAACCCGTTTGCCGCAGCCGCGATTTCGCGGCAGTGTGGCACTTCTGCAAAACGGGCGGGGCCGCGTCGGCTGTTGGACGTGCGCAGAACTACGAAGGTAGTGCTTGTGACGTCCAGCGGTTGACGGCAGCCCTTAAGGGGTTAATATATATGTTTCCTCGTTAGCTAAGCTGATTAGAGCCTTTGGGCTGCATGCTTTATTCTATGCTGATGACACCCAAATAATTGTATCTATCACAAAGGATTTAGAGGCCTCTGCCGCCAATTTCAACAATTGCATGCAGGCCGTGGCCTCTTGGATGGTAACTAACTACCTCTGACTGAATGGGAACAAATCCGAGGTTCTGGTCTTTGGTAGCCGACAATCTATCTGGATCCACTCCCGCTGGCCACGAATGCATGGACAATGTCCCTGTCCCATTGACTCTACAAAGGATATTGGTGACCTAGTTGATAACAATCTGTCTTTTGATCTTCAGATTAATAAAATAATCTCGTCCTGCTTCTGGGTATATATATACATATATATATATATATATATATATATATATATCTCCTTCTTTTACCCACCCCAATGCCCCCCATCCCACGTAAACAAGCAACCTTGGCACTGATTGTGTCTGTGATGGACTATTGCAAATCACTCTCATTGGGCATTAACAAGGCATCCATCGATAAGTTACAGCTTGTCCAGAATGCTGCAGCCAGACTTGTTTTGGATCTTCCAAAATGCCATTCGGTCTCTGCTGCTTTTAGGAAATTGCCCTGGCTCCCAGCGTAGAAAAGAATTATGTTTAAGGCCCTGTGCATGGTTCACAAAGCATTGCACAACTCTGGCCCGGAGGGAATTTTACAGCTGTTCCAATGCTATGTTCCATTAGACAGCTGCGTTCTGCCGATCAGAATCGGCTGGTTATTCCTAGGTTTAGGAAGGCAGGATGGGAAGGAAGAGCTTTGGAATACTCTCCCCAAATCCATCTCTTGTCTGGAGGTACACCTTCCTTCTGTAAGGCCTTGAAGACCTGGCTTTTTGCTATGTAACTGTTTCTGGTAGAGGGGTGACGCTCTCGCCTTCTGGCTGAGTAACCGTTTCAGCGCCTTGACGCCTTCGGGCATTTGTTTGTGCTTTATAAGTAGGTCATTATTCATTCAAATAGAGCTTTCAATCCACAGCCAATGTCCTTCATTTGGCCACAGGCTCCTGCAAGTACTCTTTTTTTTTTTTGTTTTGTTTTTTGTTTAACTTTTGTGCATGCACTCTTATAAAAAAATGCATGTTTGCAGTTCCTCTCCCTCACTCCCACCCTCCTCCCGCTGTCTGTTCTCTTTCCCCACCCCTCCCTCCTCCTGCTGCTGTGCAACATGTGGGAAAAACATTGACAAAGCCAATAGATTTTGCCAAGGCGTAATTTATTAACTTTGTCAATGTTTGTGTCTTCCTTCTTGTTTCCTCCTAATAATACACCAAAACTGACTGTATCCCCCCCTTCTCATTTTTTTTCTCGCATCTGTTAATAGGTGTTAACTACCTTTAAATAATATCTCCATTTAACTCCTTGTTAACTAACCTGTAAGGATGCCCGTGTGATCAGACCTAGTTTGGTTCCGTCTCTTTCTATTCTATTCAATTAAGATAGCAAATGTTTGCTGCGCCTCTCCAGTAACCATGTTCTGTAAAATAGCACCAGAAAAAACAGAAAATCCCGAGGCCAAAACTTAAAGTTGCTTAAATCCTCGAAGGTTGTGAGCAAGAAATTGGACTTGTCATTTTTTTGCGGAAGAAACGTTTTCTTTCTCAACTTTATTGTCTTCTGGGAGCCATATAATTTGTCCAAAAGTTGATTGCAATAATATTAGAATTGTGCAGACAGCTCAGCCTTACTGCTTTAAAGTTTGAGCTCCTTTGTGCTGAGCAGTTCTCATTGAGTGATTAAAAAAAGGTTCCCTGTTTACTTACATAAAATCTGCCACACCTAATTTCTGATGTGGGCTAGTGCTGTGACATCAGAGCTTTGATCTGTCCATGCCATGCGGATGGTGAATGAACACAAATACTGCCCTTGTCGCCCCACGTGAGTGGTTCATTGTGTGTTCCTTTTCCTTTAGTACTGTACACGTAAACGATGTGCATTTCTGCAGACGGATCCCATAATTAGGAATCGCAGAAATATCCACCCTGCACATCAGGGACGAGCAAGTATTTGCCTTCATAGTTGTCTGCAACATACATGTGGTTTCCTTTGTCACGCGAAAGACCAACTTGACGGGTGGGAAGGAGTCCATCCATTCAAATGTTTATTTGACACTTAAAAATGCCATAAAAGTGTACATTCAGAAAATATGTGCATACATAGGACAAATCCAATAAAATGTCAAAATAATTTAAAACTACATCTCGTTAAAATCTTAGAAAACGGAGCAATAGAGTGCGGTGCATAAAGCTAAAAGGATCTGTTTTAAAAGTTTAGCTGATCATAACTGTTTCCTATTTTCTAGATGCTCTTAATAAAATTCAAAATTCCAGTGCATGTTTTGAAAGAGAATAGCCTTTGTAAAAATTCCTTAGCGGGCAAATAATTTAAAACACCAGCTAGACGCAGTAAAGGTTTTAGGAAAACCGATCCAGGGCCTGCACACAGAGGACAAAAGAGGATAAAGTGAAGTGTGCATGGTTTGTTACGTTAGCAATGATTTGTAGAGCGCTCGTTCACCGGTTGGTTTCTTGGCGCTAAAGAGACTAGAGGGTGGTCAACCCGGAGCAGATCAATTGTAAGCCAGTGTGACTAACCATGTTTTGAGAGACGTTCTGAAATTGAGTAGGTTTGTGCTAAGTCTGATTTCCAGGGGGATGTAATTCCATAGTTGAGGGGCCAGGGTCGCAAACCTGCATCCCCCTTGGCGCTTCAGCTTAAAAGTCGGCACTGTAAGGAGGTGGAGTTGGGCTGAGTGGAGTTTGTGTGTGGGACTGTAGCGTGAGATACGGTTATCAATGAATTTGGGGCTGCGGCCATTCAGGGATTTGTAAACCAGGCTGCCAACTTTGAAGGCACAGCGCTGGGGGATTAGGAGCTAGTGCAATTTCCTAAGAAGAGGGGAAGCATGTTGCCATCTGGGCTGTTTAAATATTAACCCCTTCGATGCTCATGACGGAACGGTTCCGTCATGAGGCACAGTGGAGCTGTGCTGATGACGGAACCGTTCCGTCATGACCACACCCATTATCATTATAGTTCAGCACCGGAGGGGACTATGTCTAGCAGCGATGAGGTTAATCGTGCTGCTTGGTTTTACATCAGTTGAAGTCGCATTGTGGGGCCGAGTGGGAGTCCCAGAAACGTGGTGTTTGTGTAGTCAAGACAAGATAGGACAAGAGCTATCACGACCAGAAACAGTCCAGTTTGAGATGGTAACCTCCTTATCTTCCTTATTTTTTGCAGCTGCAGGAAGCAGGTGGAGATCACGGTGCCCTACATGCGTTTTGAAAGAACAAGTCGTTGCCAATGGTGACCCCTAGACTTTTTACTGAGGTAGTAGGAGTAGGGGGGGAGCCCATGTTATTTGACCAGTAATGTGGGCCCCACTGTCTGTGTGCATCGCTGGTCAGTATCCGCTCTGTTTTGCTGGGGTTCAGCTTTAGATGGTTATGGTCCATCCATTGACAAATGAATGTCATGGTGGATTGGAAGTCAGAGATGGACTGAGGAGAGTTGTCAATCTTGAACATAAGTTGGAGGCCGTATACATGATTGAAGTGATGGTGGCTAATCGAGGTACCAGGTACATTGAATGGGGAAGGCCACTTTAAAATGTATAAGATTAATTCTAAAAAGAGTTAAAAACAAACAAAAGGGTTTTCAATCCAGCACAAGTATGGTTCAAGGCTTTTACCTGTCATAATCCGGATATTAACTTCCACAGTCTTCATGGGGTCCTTTATGGACACAGCGTAGTTTGTCACTTTCCAGTATAGCATACACCCCTGCTTGTGAGCTACAAAAGCTACTTTGTTGCGCTACATTCCTAAATACAAACGTACACCTGTGCAAAACGTACCAGACGTTCTCAGAAGAGCTCAGCTTAATTCTAGCTGAAGGATGTGATCATGTAATCATATTATCCGTTGACACTCGATTTAACCTGCTAAGAATCTTTGAGCTGGGATCAACTGTCTGTGGAGGGTGGATGGCCGAGGTGAAGAAGCATTTCTGTACCCTTGCAGGTCGTTTTTTGTTGTTGTTGTTTTCTTATCAAGGCCAGTGCTGTCATGAAGGTGTGAAGCCTAAGGGGGTAACACAGCTTGCACGTTCTCTAAACCTTCTGGAATGTCGCCCGAAGACTACCAAAATGTGTTGCAATGCCTTTCTACGGTCAGATTGTGTGCTATACAAATACCGTATGACAACAACCTCAGTCCAGTGTGAGAAATGGAGGGACAAAAATAGGTTTATATTTGAATATTTTTTTTTAAGACATTACACTAGAGGTGCATACAAATATTTTCCTAATCCGAATTCACTAAAGGTTGCATCATGTGTTACAGAGGGGAAATAAATGCAAATCTGGAACAACATAGAAATGTCACGTGTATATAATAAAGTGAAAGACATTTGACAACGGTTAAATATTTCAGCTGCAGGATTTTAGTAGTCCAAACAGACGTACATTCACGCCAACTACTCATGAAAACAGAAATCCTAACTGCTTCAACAGTTGAGTAAAACTGTGGGCTCCTTAATGTCAGGTCCCTGCCCAGACATAGCGCGGAAATCCAACTGCTGATAAAAGCACATGAGCTTGATATCTTGTTTATGACGGAGACTTGGACTCGCTCTGACTGTATGGCTTTTTTTTGTGTGAAAATTTCTTTATTAACAGGAGAAATGCAGTTCTTATTCGACAGTGCAGATTATTCACATTTTACATATTATTCTTTCGTATGATATTGTCGTGATAGCAGGATATAATCATTTTCATGTTACTATTGAAGAACAGCCCAACCATAACTCCCCCCTCCCTCCCCCTTATGGCACTTATCCACGTAACATCACATTCGCTCACGGTTTCGATCTCTCTAAACATGGACATCGCATAGTAATATCCTGCTGTAACCGTACTGAAGGTGTACAGGATGCTTTACGTTTATTAGACGCTTCCTGAGCACCCGGAACTGCGTGCATCAGATCCATCCTATTTAAGACAATACAACTGAGGGGTATCTTAATGCTTGTAGTTGCCATCACTCCTGTTGCCCCATATCTATGAAGTGGGCTGACTCTATGTCACTTCCCGTCTCAAATGACCCCAGCAACGTATTCCAGTCCAGGGAAATGGGGTTTTTCCTGAGCCCTCTACGTTCTTCGCGTTGCAATGTTACGCTCTCTGCCTTCCCCCATCTCACCAATTCCGCCCTCCACACCTCAGGGTCCGGTGGTCTTGGCGACTTCCACTTCATGGTTATGGTACGCTTCGCTAAGATCATGGCTAAGTCAGTGAAGCGTGTGCCTACACTCTTTTTCCGCTCCACAGGGCCTAATCCCAGTAGGGTGTATTCCAGTTTGGTGTATGGTTTGTCGGGGACCAGCCTAGCCAGGTCATTCTGTATCGTAGTCCAGTAATACCCTCATTTGGGGCATGTCCATAGCTTGTGCACCAGGCGGGCATCCTCTGCCCCGCATCTTGGGCATGTGTCAGGTGTGTCTGGGAACATTGTGTGTAGGCGGTGGGGTGTCAGGTGAGCCCTGTGTAGGAGCATGAGCTGTATGAATTTGAATTTCTGGTTTCTCGACACCTTTTTAGGGTATTTCAAAATCCGATCCCATTCCTTGTCCCTGAGTGGCCTCCCAATATCATGTTCCCACTTATCTCGTATGGGTTGCAATGAGATAGCTCTGCCCTTCCTTATACCGTGTGTTATCCACCTGGTCAAATGGCTTCCCGAGCCCATCAGGTACTGCATTGTGAGTAGTGGGTTTGTGGGCGGCTCCAGCCCGTCCGGAGTCCACACCTGTGCGATGTAGCATTTTACCCCTGCATGCAGCAGGAACGATCCTCCGGGTGTGAGGTGTGTATTTCGGAAGTCTTCGAATGCCATTATCCTGCCATCTCTAAATGGGTCCCCTACCTGTGTCACGCCCGAGTCATGCCAGTCCGTAAGCATTTGAGTCGAGAGTGTTCTCAATCCAACTGGGAGTCCTAGTAGTGGTATCGTGGGGGCATAAGTTGACGTGGAGGACGTATATTTCACCGCTCGTTTCCAGTACTCGATTGCTATGCGAAGCAGGGGGTGCGTTGACCTCGGAATTTCCGCCCTCTGGAGTAGCAGGGTGTGGACACCTCCCCTGTTCCATTCCGCGTCTGACATGCCAATTTCGTGTAGGTTGCGTCCTGCCAGCCAGTAGGCAAGCCATTGCAATTGGCAGGCAAAGTTATAAGCCCGGAGGTCTGGAACCCCCATACCACCCGCATCCGCGGGGAGCTGCAATTTATTCAGGCTGATACGTCGCCTCCCGGAGCCCCAAACCAGTTCGGTCAGCAGTGCATCTAGCATTTTGAATATGGAGGCAGGGACCCTCAGCGGCAATCCAGTAAAGTAGTACAACAGTCGGGGTAGAACTACCATCTTGGAAATGGTCACCCTGCCCGCCACCGCAAGCGGCAGCGTGGTCCAGAACTGCACTTTTGACCTCAATGTCGTTATCGCCCTTCCTAGGTTGCCATCTAACAGATCCCTGGTCTCTCTGTAGATTTGTATCCCCAGATAACGGAAGGTGGTCTCTGCCACCTGGAAAGAATGAGGTGCAAAGAGTAAGTGGGTTTCCGCTCTGTCTGCAGAGAAGAAAAACCCGTACGATTTGGGTTCGCTAATTGTAAGGCCTGACATCGTGCTGAAGCTATCGAATAGGTCAGGTACATCTCTCAAGTCCCCTCCCAAGTCTTCAAAGTAGAGGATAATGTCATCCACATACGCTGACACTACATGGGTTACCCCGTCTCTCTGTATGCCTCTGTGTTGTGCAGACGCGAAGTCTGCACAGTAGTGGCTCTAGTGCCAGTATAAATAATAGCGGGGATAATGGGCAGCCCTGCCTAGTACCCTTTGCTATTTCCAGTTGCGTAGAGATGCATCTGTTCGTGCGGACCCGTGCCGTCGGGCAGGTGTAAAGCAGCCTTACCCAGCTAATGTACTCTGGCGGTATCCCTAAGTATTCGAGTGCCGCAAACATGTAATCCCATTTAATCGAGTCAAACGCCTGTTTCAGGTCTAGTGATATGCATCCCTCCGCGCTCGGACGTCCTGGTGCACCTAGCATAATTTGGCTAAGTCGTCGCAGGTTCATAGCAGTGCTCCTGCCCGGTACAAAGCCGCACTGGTCTGGGTAAATGAGAGACGGAATATATTGGGCCAGTCTCGTCGCTAGTATTTTACTTAATATTTTGTAGTCCGTGTTTAGTAGCGATAGCGGCCTGTAATTTGCCATATGTAAGCCGTCTCTTCCCGGCTTCAATAGTGACACTATTAGGGCCTGCAGCGTGGTCTGCGGGAGGCCCCGTGATTTCAGTGCCTCCTGATACACCTCAAGGAGCCGTGGCGCCAGAAGGTCTTTGAAGGTTCCGTAGAATTCCACTGGAAGGCCGTCCGTGCCCGGGGCCTTGTTCTGTGGGAGTGCACGAATAGCATGGCGTATTTCCGCAACCGTGATTGGCCGAGCTAGCTCCTTCCTCTGCCGGTCCTCAAGCCTCGGTATCTCCAACCCCTCCATGAAACCCTCAAGGGCACCATCAGGTAAAGGTGTGTGTGGGCCTTATAGTGTCCCATAATAATCTCTAAATGCTGTATTAACACTCAGCTGTGTTGTTGCCATCGACCCCCCCTTGTTCAAGTACCTCTAGTGTTGGTAGCTGTATCGGTTCATCTTTCACCAATCGGGCCAATAGAGGACCTGCCCTATCCGCCTGGGCATGCTGTCGGCTCGTGTACTCCCTGTGGTCTAGTATGCGTAGTTCCTCTAGTATTTCTGCGTGTTGGATGTGTGCTTCCTGTAGTGGTGTGAAGGGCACATTCGTGCCTGCAGCTTCACTTTCGAGCATGGCCAGCCGCCCCTCCACGTCCCGGAGTCTATCTAGCACATCGTGTCTCATACCCACCCGCGTGCTCATCGCCTCCCCCCGAATTGACACTTTAAAAGCGTCCCATTCTACTTGGCGGGAACTCGCGGACCCGCTATTTGCAGCAAAGTAAGATGTGATGGCTTCCTCAAGTGTTGTGCGGAAAGTCGTATCCTCAAGGAGGTCTGGCGTAAGGCGCCAAGTAGGAATGGGTGTTGGGATCCTACCCCACTGGAAACTGACTTCCACCGGGTTGTGGTCCGAGAAAGTCTTACCCATGTGCTCCGCTGTCGTTACCAACCCCAGCAGTGTTGTAGCGCAACAAAACATGGTTGATTCTGGTGTGTAATTTATGGGGCGGTGAGTAGAATGTGTACTCCCTGTCTAAACGGATTTTTACCCCGCCATGCATCCACTAGGTTCCATCCCTCCACCCACTGCGCTAGCGCTTCAGCTTGTTTTCTACTCTCAGTGGCTTGTAAGGGCGGGTGGGACATATTAAAGTCCCCACCTATTAACCAAGGAAAATCTGCCCAGTCGGCTAGCACTCTGTTAACATTTACTAGGAAGGCCGATTGGCTCGAGTTTGGTGCATATACACTGCCCAACACAACAGGGGAGCCATCCAATAACCCTCGGATGAACACATATCTGCCTTCAGTATCTGACCTCAGTTCACCAGTTTGAAGGGGACGGAGTTCCTCAGCCATACAGCTGTCCCTCTCGAGAAAGCTGAATAAGAGGTAGCAAACAATTGCCCCTTCCACTTCTTAAGCAATTTCCCACTTTCTGATTTTGTTAAGTGGGTCTCCTGAAGACAGGCAATTTTGACATTCCTACGGTTCAGTTGAGCTAGGATTCTGTGCCTTTTGTAGACTGACCCCATACCACGGACGTTCCAGGTGCACAGCTTGTAATCATTAAGAGTCCCCATTCCAGTTAGTAGCAGGTAAAGTCAGTGAGTATCGCACCACAGAGCAGGTGCACATAATCAGCCATGAGTCCCGTGCCAATACAAAAAACAACCCCATAACTACCAGGTCCCCGAATAAAACCCTTCGGGATCCAAACAGTACTGCCCAAAGTGGGCATGCATTACATCTAAACATGTCCAGAGTCTGTTGGTAGTACTCCGTTGTGCCCACAGCAAGTGAGGCCCCCACCCCCGATCGCCTTACATACAGTTCATACGTTACCACCCGAAGTCTTCCACAGCTACAGTCATAGATCTTTTTTCTTCTTGTGCTGTGATCTTGGGGAACAGTTGGAGGCTGTCTGCCGCTCCCGACACCTCCGTGTGCGTGGCGGAGTGGCTAGCCGAGGCTGCAGGGTCCTGAGCGTTGTGTTCTGCCAGAGCGGCCGTCGTTAGCTGACCGATTCCCATCGCCTCCTTAAACCTGGCCGATGGTGGCCTTCCTGGGGCCGTGTGTCTGTTCGTACGTCCCATGGTCTCTCCAGTCCGGCTCCGCTCTTCCCGGCCCGAGGGTCCCTCCCCCTGGTCATCTTCGAAGGGGTCCTGCGAGTTCGGGGGCGTCAGAGTTATCTCCATCCACTCCGCCGCTTCCTCCGGTGTTTCGAAGAAGTATGACTTGTTTTCGTAAAGTATTTTAAGCCGGGCCGGGAACAGTAGTGCGTATTTCAGGTTCCTGTCCCGCAGTTTGCGTTTCACCCCCAGAAACGATGATCTAGCTCTTTGTACCGCCGGGGTGAAGTCCGGGTACACCGAGATAGTCTTATCCTCATAGCGCAATGGGGCTTTTTCTCTCGCCGCTCTGAGGACAGAGTCTCGGTCCTTGTAGTGCAATACGCGTGCGATTAGAGGGCGCGGCGACGCCCCCGGTTTCGGTGGTCTCGCCGGCATCCGGTGCGCTCTCTCCACACTATACATCGGTGTGAGATCCTGGGGGTCCACTATCTGTTTCAGCCAGTCTCCCACAAATTGTGTAGGGTTCTTCCCTTCGCTTCTTTCCGGAATACCCAGGATGCGCACGTTGTTTCGGCGTGCCCACCCTTCTGCATCATCCAGTTTGTCCCATATCATTTTAATCTGTTTGTCCATATTTTCGAGTTTCGTGGAGTGGACCGTTTGTTGCGGGAGAAGGTCGTCCAGTGCTATCTTGTGCCCGGTGACCTTCTCTGCCAGTTTGGTATTATCTGCCCGGAGTAGCGACAGGCCCGTCGCCATATTGTCCATTCGGGATTCCAGCGCCTCTCTGGACGCCTTGATTTCAGCTAGTATGAGGTCCAGCTTTGCTTCCTGCGAGGTCTTGCCCGTTGGGGGAATCATTTCCACGTTTGAGGAGGCCAGCGGATCCTCAGATCCCGTAGATTGCACATCGGCGCTGGCTCCGTGTTCCTGCACCTTGGTCTTGTTCCTGCCCATGGCCCTCGTTTGCAGGGTGGCGGTCGTAGCGTTCCTCCTGTGCCACCGGGTCAGGGCAGTCAAAGGTGTCTCGCAGACGAGTAGTATGCCACTAGTGCCGTCTGCGTGCAGTCGCTGGCAGTAGGGTGCGGATCAGCGGCCCACAGTGTGACAGCTCCGCAGTCTTCTTCAGTAGGAGGCCTCACCAGTACCCCCGGGGCACAGTACGCCAGGGCACCGAAGGCGATCAATTGGAAAATGGCGGCCCCATGTCACTTCAATGGCTGTCGCACTTCACCGCCAGGGCTTCAGCACGCGAAGGAGACACCGGGACAGTAGTCGCAGTGCCGCAATGGCAGTGTCGTTTCAAAATGACATTGGGCCGATTACTCTCGCTCCCCTTCTCCACACGGGATATATCGCCAGGCAGCGCGAGGTGCTCGGCAAGCAACGTTCCTCGAAGCAGTGAAGGTCCTCTGCTCGGCGCAATTCGGTCAACACTCTTTCCTGGCCCTCCCGGTCACAATTGCACGGGGTATAGCAGCAGCAGCCAGCGCCATCGTGGTTCCAGCCCAGCGTGTCGAGGGGAGGCACATTCAGTTAGGGGCCCAGTATGCCTGGCGCCGCCTCCTCTCTGATCAGGAAGGCTCCTCAGTTAGCTCATACGAGCAGCGCCCCGGCTTCTCCCCGATTTCCCGTGGGCTTCAGGGTCCTCGCTGCAGTCGCTACTAAGCTCCTCTGCCCATGCAGGCCGGCTCACCTTTTTTCAGCGTCCCGTGTCTCGCCCGCAGTCAGCCCCGGTAGCAACGGGCCGCCCCCTCACTCCAGCCCGTGGCTGCGCCACAGGGTCCAGGCTGCGGTCAAGCCGTGTTCCGCGTTATCTCTCCGGCGGTCGTCAGGGACAGCAGACTGCTGTCGGAGGTTCGCACTGCCTCCCAGGAACCAGGGAGCAGGGAAAATCAGGATATTTTGCTAATATTGTAGGCAGTGGACGGAGCCGCTCTACAGCACGTCCGCCATGCTCGGCTCGTGGCCACGCCCCCCCTGACTGTATGGTTGATCCCACCTGGGCTTGTCCTCCTGGCTTTAAATTCTATATATAATTCACCTTGGAAGATTTGTACCATTGATATGGACTCTGTTAATGGAGTGAAACTGCTTGGCTTGTCTATAAAAAACTGCTCCGGAGTTATTTTTACTGGGGTTATATGCTACAGGCCACCTGGGGCTTTTAGTGCCCTGCAGCAACAATCCTTACTAACAGCCCTTACTAACATGGCAGCTTCTCATCAAAAGTTGATAATTCTAGGGGATTTTAACTCCTGGCTAAATTGCTCTCTAGATTCGGGCTTTTTAAATTTTCTTCACTCATGTGAAGGCCTCGGCCTTTCTCAGCAAGTCAGGGAAGCTACTCACAAGGAGGGATATCTTCTTGATTTAATCTTCACTGTTCCCCACCTGTTGCATATTGGGGAAATTCTGTTCTATGGACTGGACAGATCACTCCCTCATCAAATTCTATGTTAAACTTAATGGTGCTCAGACTCTAGCTCCGCGGGCGGTAAAGGAATTCTTGTGTAGAGATTGGAAGGCCCTTGCTCGGCTGAAGTCCTCTGACTCTGTGTTTAAAGTTGGAGATTTCTTCGCCTTGGATAAGCCCGTTGAGGAGAACTATGCCTCACTCTGCTCTAAGATTACCTCGTCGCTGGATTCACATGCTCCCCTCAAATTACGTAATTGTAAGGGTAGAGCTTCTGCTCCCTGGTTCAATGACACTTTGAAAAACATGAAACTGGGTTTCAAACAGGCGGAGAGAAGCTGGAGGTGGGGTTACGGGGAAATTGACAAGTCGCTTTGGAAGCGTAAAATCCTGGATTACAAGAATCAGATTAGAATATCCAAGGCTGACTATTTCTCTTCCCTGATTTGTAATGCTTCCAATAGCTCCAGGAGTATTTTTAATATATTAAATAGTCTTACCAGCCCTGATTGTTCTAAGAGCTCTATAGCCCCTTCTCAGGAACTTTGCGAGAATTTGACTAAATTCTTCAAAGAAAAAATTGAGTTAATTATCAAGGACCTGGAAAATTCCTCCGAGGCCAGCAGCCCCGCGGGACTAGGCTCAGGCTTTCGGAGGGCACGGTTAATCCTCCAGTTTGGCCATTAGAAGAGCAATTATCAGAGTTTTTGCCTCTTACTGAAGAAGCCTTCAGCGGGCTGGCACGGGGTATCTCCTCTGGTTCGCCTTTGGACTCCGTGCCACACAGGATTTGGAAGGAGTACGAGGATGAATTATTCCCTACTCTTCGCCTGGTCTGTAACCAATCGCTTGCCACTGGCACTGTTCCAGCTCACTGGAAGCTGGCTCTGAAATCTCCCCTGCTGAAGAAGCCTCCATAGACCCGGAATGCTCTAAGAACTATAGACCCATATCCCTGCTGCCTTTTCCGGCTAAACTTGTTGAACGCATGGTTAGCTTAACTCTCTCGAAACACCTGGAACAACATCATTTATTAGAGGAAGCTCAATTTATCTTTCGTCCGGCTCATGGGACCGAGACGGCCCTGGTGACCGCCATGGATGAGCTTCAAAGGCTCGACAGGGGTCAGGCAGCTGCTTTGATTCTGCTTGATATGTCTGCCGCCTTTGATACGGTTAACCATGAGATTTTGTTTGGTAGACTATATTATGCTGGGGTGAGAGGCAGCGCTCTGCGTTGGTTTTGGTCGTTTCTGCAGGACAGGCAGCAGGCAGTGTCCCTGCCCCCTTTTCAGTCTGCGTTTTCTCCTGTCCCTCATGGGGTGCCGTAGGACTCGGCTAGTAGTCCTATTTTATTTAACTTATGTTTAAGACCTCTGATCATGCTTATAAAGTCTCACAACATCAACATAATAAATTATGCAGACGATACGCAGTTGATCCTCTCGTTTGAGGGATAGGATTCAACTCCGATGGAGGTGTTTCACAAGTGTCTGCGGGATACGTCATGCTGGCTGCAAAACAACTCCCTTCAATTCAATGCTGGAAAGACTGAGGTGCTTTTCTGTGCAGGGAATAGGATCCCCGTCCTTTTCCAGGGAATTTCTGGCCTCCCGAAACTGCGACTATTGTCCGGCCAGTGGAATCCGTCCGCAATTTAGGCGTCATGCTTGACAACAAGCTTAGCATGGAGACTCAGACTGCAAAAACGACATCCTGCTGCTTTGCAATTTTGCGATCCCTGCAAAAGATCCTGCCACTACTTCCTTCACAGGCGCGTGCCCAAGTGGCAGAGTGCACTATCCTTAGCAGGTTGGATTATTGTAACACTCTCTTGCTTGAATCTCCTGGCTTTTTGTTGGATAGGCTCTAAAGAATCTAATCAGCAGCCGCCAGGCTGGTCCTGGGGCTCTCTAGAAGAGCATCTACGCCGGCAGCTTTGGCACAACTTCACTGGCTCCCTCTGAGACAGAGGATACAATTTAAGTCTCTGTCTCGTATTTAAGGCTCTTCATGGGATAGTACCCTTAGCATTGCAATCTAAATTTGGTTGGTACACCCCGACCAGGCAGCTTCGCTCCTCATCGGCTAGACTGGTGAGTGTGCCTAGGTTTAGGAAGATCAGGTCAGGGGGCAGATCCTTTGAAGTGGCTGCTGCCAAACTATGGAACACGCTCCCGTATGAAATCAGGCAAATTAAGGAGCTTCTCCCTTTTAGGAAAAGTGTTAAAACCTGGCTGTTTCCTAAGTAACCTGCTGTCCTGCCCGACCAGACGCCCGCCCCCCCCCCCTCCCTCCTTTGAGCCTTAGCGCCAGGATGCCTGCAAGGTGATAGTGCGCTTTATAAGACTAATAAATAAATAAATAAGCTTACACGTGGAAGTAAACCTGTAATTGGGCTCCTGTGGTTTAAGAGGGCACCCCACACACAGGTGTGGTAGAAGAGGGGAACCGTGGAAATTGCCATGGTAATTAAACACTTTCAATAGTGGGAGACCTTATGAAAATATGACTCCAGAAAACACTGGATGCATTGAAATGACCTGGTGGGCAACCCAAGTAAAACAAAGGTTGTGATATTAGGAGCTATCCCCTCAAAAAAACAGAAATGGAGGCTCAGGTCACAAAAAATAGAGCGTGTCCGCAACTATAACTATCTCAACGCACGGTTCAGTGACACTGGGAAGCCCAACATACATAAGCAAAAGATGAAAGTAAAAGGAAAAGTGGTCATATATGCACTGTGCAAATTAAACGCCGGCTTACTCTGGCCCACGATATAGGCCATTCAGAGGGTTAGTAAAGCAAAACTCATGCCTACAGTCCGATATGCCCAACTAGAATTTCCTGGCATGCTTGGGTCAGAATTAGACGAAATAAATATATGGGGTAAAAGAGAACCTTTCAAATACCTACATACACGCAGAACTCACAGATTCGTCCGGTGTTGAGCCTTGTAACGAAAAAACTTGAATGTATGTCCACTCTTAAAAAATACTTTTATCGGATAATTTCACCACCAGTCAACTCCATGGCGGTTTTAAAGCCAATCTTCACCACTGCGAACAGCCCCTGGCATGACTATTTGAACACAGCTACGAAAAAGTTAGATCTGGCTATAGACAGTTGGGCTGAAAAATCGAGCAGCTAAATTGCAATTAAAGCTCTGTCTGAGAGACATTTATTCTCCATCAATAGTATTTTATATGAAGTACAACACCACTCTTATCTGCATCCATCGTTGGGGAAGCGATGCCTAAACAAATATTATGGGCTGGGTTAGTGCCACTTCCAATAAAATAACTGAATACAGATAGGAAATCCCTTACTAACATTGTACGGGGCAGACTGTGTGATTACAAAAATGAGTCATTGATACACCTGCTATTCTGCTGCTCAGCATTTTACAATGCCCAATGTAATTATTGAGGTCAATCTTCCCACATAGTGAGCGTACTGCTGCAGATGTGCAAAATCTCCTATTTTCAACAGAAACCACGTCAAATCTGGCAAAGTTTGGAAAATATATCCACCTGGGGGACTCTGTTAAACAAAGATTACTTAAACTGTACACCGAGGCCCGATGTAGCACTCTTCAAGCACCAGGTCGTTACATACCGTTCACATAATTTCCTGCCCACATCCTCTTTGACCAGTAAGCCGTTTATTCAGTGTCGGCTTGCATGATTAATCGCTGCGGGGCAGGGTATGCGTGGTGGATGTCCAGAGACGACGAGATAAGTAGTATTAAATAGATAAATAAATGAAACCACTTAATTTGCACTCGCCACATCGGTGATGCAGCGAGCGCAAAATAAGTGTTTTAAAAAAAATGTATGTAATATTACTTATCCTGTTGTCTGACGACTTCCACCAACCCCCACCCCGCTCTTACCTGTGTGAGCTGCTACTGAGAGTATTGCAAGAGTTTGTTACGTATGAGGCTGAGTTCATCCTGCAAACAAACTATACTCGGACAATGCACAGTGCACTTTTACCTTCAGATCTACATTGGTGTGCTGGACGTGCACATGTAGACTGTTAAGTAAGGCTTTTAATAAAAAGGGAAATTGATTTCTTAGGTTTTATATAAATGAACTCCTTTTTGTACATTTTCTATTGCAACTGTTTTTGTCAAATGTATTTTGAACTATATCATGGTTTTAAGTAATCCTACAATAAATGTAATCGCTGCAGTCAATTGTGGGAGACTGTTCATTGTGAATGGAGTGGAGGAGTCAATAATAATGTATAATAGAATAGAGTAGAATTGATTCTGCACAAAGAGTGAGGATAAGAACGCTGCACATCATGTAGGTGACCTATATGACGCAGTCACGCCGACCTGCCAGAAAATCATAGCATACCAACACAGCAATTTTTAAACCTCAGCAAATTAGTTGGTCGACTAAATTGTAAATGGGTACCCACAATTGTCAGAGAACCACCACGTAATCTTCCTTTGCATCCCATACATAAGCTGGGCAACAGGAAAAAGCAATCCCAGATTTACAAGGCACCAAATCTAGATCTTTCAATTGACTAGTCAACTCCTAGGGAGAAATGGATGTTGGATAAGGGCCAGGAAATAGTGGATTCAGAGAGGGACAGGGCGTGGGAGTACCCAACAAAAGTATGTAAAAGCACAAGGTTAAATCTACAGTAGTTCACCTTCCTGCACCTGGTGCACACTATACCAGATACATTTCAAAAGTATACCCAAACTAGTCTTCCAGGTGCACGACATGCAATGAGGGCGAAGCAACACTTTACCCTATGATTTGGACTTGACCAGTAATACCCAAATATTGGGGGAAAAGCGACAGCAACATTTTAGAGGTGACGTGACAAGCAAATGCTGCTGGATCTGTAGGGATTTTTGCTGGATTTCTTTCCATGCCCTAGGAAGGGGAAAGCTGGGAATAGTTCTTGGGATTTTGCATTGCTCATACCTATGCTTTGCATCACACCTTCATGGAAATCAGCTCCAGGCCCTAGAATGAATCCATGAAACCATGTGGTGCAGTACTGGACTGACACAGAAGTTGAGGCACAGCGAGTTAATAACTTCAGGGGTCAATGGAAGAGTGAGTATAGTAGCTTTGTCAGTCAAATGCGCCGCTGAACCAGGTGATATCCCTGTTGGTCAGTGTAAAAAGGCATGAGCCGGCAACAAGGTAGAGCTAGGAAAGAATGTAATAAGAGGATCTGGGCCTCTACTGGAGAAAATAGAAAAGGTACTTAGGACATTTGTTGCTTTTTGTCTCCTGCCCCACCCCTTACTTTTCCCCCTGATGATGGACAAACCTCCCCCAACCCAACAACTAAAATTATGAATTTTATTAGCAGTTACATTACACATTTGTGTATTTATCAACAACAAAATCAGTTTTCAGAACACACTAACACCTGAATTGTTATTTTAACATAATGCCCAAGTTAACATTGTTTTCTTAGTAAGGGGAAACGCATTGTAGTGGTATCTCAAGCTTGAACTGGTAATGTCTCAAAAGCAGTTCAATCGGCATAATAATGCCTTTGTCCTGTAACGGTACGAATGTTTACGTTAAAATAAAGATGTTAAAAAGGAGGTGGGCTGGTAATTGGAAAGAGAGGAAGCGATCCAGTGTAGTCGAGAATTAACTATATGTGCATATTAATAGAAAGTAGAAAGACCGCCACGCAGTGAATAAAAGGCAGAGGGGTGGTGGCAAAGATGGTAGTATTAGGATTTTGCAGAATGATTGGTAAGATGCATAACTGCAAACTGGAGAGACCGAGCTGAGTACACATAGTGCAATGGTTGGATTAGTCCACACGTTGAATGATGGTAGAAGTGAGTTCATGTGAATGAATGCAGTGAATGGGGCGGATGTCGGGAGCAGCCAGATGAATGGAAGTGGTAGGTGGAATTAATCCGACTCCGCTCTTTAGACCTCGGTGTTGGTTCAGCATCCTTTGAGTCTGAACAAATCACTTAATCTCCCAGTGCTTAAAAGAAAAATCTGTCTGTAACCGATGCTCATTTAAAGCACTCCAATACCTTTAGGTCTGGTTTGCACTATATAAATCTACAAAAAAATATAGATGACAACAGAAAATGATTGCAGGTCGAGTTGAGGAAAGATATCTATGATTCATCTTTTGATGATCAAAGGAGTCCTACACCGAGTACTTGCCTTTTCCCCAACCGGGGCTCTGTGAGTATTTACTTAGATTAACAGCCTGTCTGAGTAGGTCTTAGTCTGCTTCTAACTATGGAAGTTCACACTGTGACTGCTGGTGTCCGTGCCTTGTATTGCTCTGCAACTGCATTAGCAGCACCAACAGATACGAACGAAAAGAGACTGGACTAGGGCAGATGCAGCATGTGTATTGCAGGATGTGTATTGCAGGATGTATTTGAGTGCTTTTTAAGTCGAGCCCTGAGCCAGCGCGCAAGCGCTGCTCTGGGGTTGATCTGTGGTAGTAGAGATGGGGGGAGAAGCCACACCCACTCCCCCACCCACTTTTTCATTGGCTTGTGTCCTTGTCCTTTCTAAACGATGCCTCACCCATTAGTTTATAGGCGGTTAGTACCTCCTTATGAGGGCCATGTCATCATTTGTATCCTTCCATGGCTACTGGCCCCTTTACTTGGTGTTGCATGAGCACTATTTTCTTCCTGTGCCCCCCCTCCTGCTGTCTGTGCCTTCTCTCCCGCCCCCCACTCCCATTTCCAATGCATTAGGTCCTATTGCATTGCAAATGCTTGTTTAACTTTGGGAGGACTGAGAACGTTAAAGGGTGGGCCCTCAGCATCCCAAAAAATATTGTAATCATACACTGGAAAGGGATAACCCTAAATGATACGGGTATCTTTTAAGCTATTTATTAATCGTACTGTTTTTATTGTGCACTTTAATGGTTTTATTTCTATAAACTGAATAAAGATTTTGATTGATTGATGCGTGAATGTTTGTTCCCCAAGCGATTAGATGGTATGTGAGTGCAACAGCAGAACAGAAACCTTGTGGAGAGAGGGACAGGTTTAGGGGACTTTCTAGAAAAAAAACATGGACGGCTAAGAATTGTTCAAAATTACTTCATCCTCTCCAGGTTAATGTTGAGATTCCATGTCTGAACTGAGGTGGCGGAGGGAGCTAAAGAATGGTGATGGATTAAACCATCAGTTGACTGGGGTGAGTGTTTGATTTGCTCAAACGCTCCGCCCATCATCCCCTTTTGTATCGCTTTGTTCGCCCTAAGTTGGCAGGGTATGCTCCGAAGTGAGTCCCTTGTTCACTTTGCCACTGGATTCAAGATAGCCTGGCTGATGAGGATTATGAATCCGAAACCGGTCCCAGGATGCTTGTTTACGGTCCAGGAAAGACATGGCTTGGCAGTTCGGGCTGGACTGTTTCCATGAGTCACAGGGTCAGACTGATTTGCATATGGCCATGTCTGAACTGGGGTGGCGGAGTGAGCTAAAGAATGGTGATGGATTAAACCTAGATCAGTTGACTGGGAGTGAGTGTTTGATTTGCTCAAACGCTCCGTCCATCATCCCCTTTTGTATCGCGAGATTCCACTTTGTGCCAAAGCATTAACCGTTGAGACATATGCCTATATTGAGAGTCCCCTTGACATGAAGCCCTCCCTCAACACTTCTCCATGTCAGCAGTCTATGAAAATGCTTCCCTACATGCACAAGACCTGGAAGAGAGCTAGGAACTCTAAGCCTTTCTCTATCATGCCTACTCTCCCTTAAGGCGATGAACCCGGTCCCCCATAGACCAACAGGAAAGCAATCAAAGGGCCTTCTGAAGCAACTCTTCAGAAACTAGGCAGGTCGAAAAGGAGGCTTCGCCCTAGACAAAAGAGCAGAAAATTTGAGCTCCACTACCGGGTAGATGGCACCCATATGGCATCAGACACTCCACTCCAGCAGCAAGAACAACGCTAGAAAAAGTCCAATATATGCCCAAAATCAGATTGTGGCCCTTGACGTTATTTGCCTTTGAATGTATTCTCATTGTGTTCCGGGGTGCTTGTAGTGTGTGTGTTGTATGTGCCTAAAATGGTAATGAATGGTGGTTGCGTGTTTAGCTCATGCTTGGCCGCATTCTGTCGTCTCGGTGCTCCAATTGGCTTCAGTTGGGATCATCATGGTTTGCCTGAATGTTTCAATCCACATAATAGTAGTGACACACCTACTGTGGCGCACATTCTTGAAAGGTTATTTGCTAATGTTATGAGAAAAGCACAGAAATGATTCTGCATCTTGCAGAATAATAAAAGAGGAAGATTAATTCTCCTTGAAATCTGACGGAAATGAAAACGGGGGCGTCCGTCTCATTTACATTGGTAAAAGTTCCTCACCCTGTGAGTCATACGCTCCATTCTGTGCCCAGTTGTTTGTAAGAATCTCAGTGTAACAAACCCGTTGCAAATTGAAACTGCGAGCTTAAGAAACGGCTTCTTCGGAAGGCCTTGGAAGTTTGAATAGATATGCGAAAAAAACGACATTCTTTTTCCCTCTTGGGGATATGTTTAGAAAGAGACACAGGAAGCTGTTTTACCCTTGCGCAGAGACCTTTCTGCATTCATCAGTACAATGCAGATCACTCACCGCTTTCTTGACAACAAAATAAACACAGACGAGCACTGTCACTGACAAAGCAAATAGGTCTGGTGTTGACTGTAAGCCTTTGGCTTTGCCAGCGTTTATTTTGTCTGCCACTTGATTGTTCGGGAGCTGCCAGCCCCAGCCAATATATATATTTAAAAAATTGGTCAAAGCCAAAATATTTTGTCTGAAAAAGTACACATTACCATAATCGTTCCTGTCACTAAAGGGAACAACTTTGAAAGTGCAGAATGACGTCACTCACTGTGAAGTTATCCCGTGGCTGTTGTGCTGGGAGGATGTATGTTCTAGTGAGTGGAGGTAAAATGTGAATGACAGAACAACAGACCATTGGAGGGAGAAGGCTGGCTGATATTTCCTGTAAGTAATTCATGATTATAAATCTAAGTTTAGTAAAAACAAAAGGTGTTGGCGAACACCAGACTTATTAGACAAGTACTGGCAGTGGCAAACGATACACTTATTAAGACAGATAAGACTTCTAATAGGGAGACCATTCACTGGGCAGATTAGATGCCCAATTTCCCTAACTACGAGAGTCCTGCCTTCTCGACACCTACTGGTTCTTATTGTTCTATGAATAAAACCAGTCAACCATGTTTTGGCAGACTATCATTACTTCTGCCTTGTGTTTAGTTGGCATTCATAATATTTGTTGACTTGTGTTTTTTCTGTGGCCAGTAGATACTTCTGAAGTGGCAACTGAAAGATTCCTGCTTAATATGCTTCCTCCTCATTTGTCTTATTGTTTCATTGACCATACCCCCATGTTTCTAACTTCTATTCGAAGGTGCGAGCAGCGTAGGTTATGCAGTGGTGGGTCTTACCTTGTGAAGGTCGCACCTATTCTCGTTTAGTTATGGGCAAGGGTAAAGGAAAGGCTGTTGCATTGGAATCTAGTTTCTGATTGATTCACATTGCATCCTTTTCAGGGTCGTGCACGCGCTAGCGCATATGTCTCACTCACAAAACACTGTTGTATACAAAAAGGGCTTGGAGCCCGCCCATTACTTACCATTTGTTGACTTCACCCCAGTCTTTTTTACAGCCTCATGAATTGGCCATTGCAGGTGAAACAGAATTTCCAGTCATTTAGGGACCAAGCGCAGATTAATTCAAGTTAATCAGTGCTCGTCCTCTGCTCCTGACTTCATTGAGGTAATATTTCTTCCCCCTCCCACACCCTCTGCCTGCCGCTCCCACCATAGCACTTGTGCTTGGAACTTTAAATATTAGTGGAGCTATACAGGTGCTATCACTCATACAGTTTATAAATCTCTTACATAGCGCCCATCAAAATGCATCTTCCATAGGAGAATAAGGCACAATTGTATCTTTTGCTGACAGCGTGTGAAATGACTCCTTAACTAGGAGCGCATTAAAAATGAATCATTTTTATCTTGGAATCTATGTCTCTTGTCTCCCAGACCTGGTATTGTCCCTTAATTTTCAGCCCCATACATCAGCTTTGAACCGAGATCTGCGGAAGTGGAGCGCCTGCCACTTAACTCGACGAGGCATGGTGCCTTATTTTCAAGAAGTGTCTCCCTCGCTAGCTCTGTGTTATGGAAAACTTTCCTCTCCTGGTCCCTCAGAATAGCTTTCACTTCCTTACCTCAAGAATGATGGCCTTCCTTTGAGCGGGGCGACAGCACCCAGTGGCCTTCGCCTCTGCAAGAAAGACCCCATATGATAGAGGCCATGGCCTGACTGATGTTTATGGGTACTACCTAGCTGCGCATCTGGCCCAGATTAACAAGTGGTTCACCGGGGGCTGGGATGACCCCTGGGTACCGTCTTGAATTACATCTCATGGGTTCTGATGGTCTTCTTGGTCTGCTATACGGAATCATGATATCCCCTGCTCTTCCCTGCTGTACCCAAGTGATGTTGCTTTGCTGGAGTGTGGCCCTGTGTTCTATCCACTTGGATTGGCACCTTACTGGGATGATGCCGCTGTGGTAGGGCACCTGGCTCCAGCACGCATCTTGTCTTTGGGGCTTCTCCCAGTGGGACAGAATAGTGATTAGTTACCTGGAGGATCTTCGTTGAGAGGAGTCACTGATGTCATATGTGGAGCTGCATGACTGGTATTGCCTCTCCCAAACGCAGTTCTTTCGCTACCTCCAGCTCCATCATGCCCTGCTTGCCTACATTCCAGTAGATTCCCAAATCCCCGAATACAATCCTCTCATAGTTAAACTTTCAATGGGGAGGTTGGGCAAAGGAGCAATCTCTGTACTCTACTGCTCCATAATGATCAATGTACCCTATCGTTTTCACCTAGTGTGGAAAGATTATAGCTAGATGCTGATCTAAACCATAGCCTATTTAATAAGAATACCTCTATATGTAAAAATTACTAAATTCTCATAAGTAAACCACCCTATTAATGGTGATACATACACACACAATTAAGTATGAAAACGAATTTATTTTCTTATTTTGTATATTATTCATGATTTGTTTGATAGATCAAAAAATACATAAAATTCAAATGTGCATATAGAATTCATGATAGTAACTACATGAAAATGATTTCATCAAACCAACACAAATGTACATAGATCCATTACGATAGACGTAAAGTTGATGGAGGCAGTGTGGCAGATGTCTACCCAGTGTGGCAGATGTTTTCACCTCCTGAGGCACAGGTGGGAAAACTGGTTGGGTGAATTGGATGATGATGACTGGAGGGAGGCATGCTTGGCTCTTTGAGAATTGACGATTTCTTCACGGCTTTGGATGGTTCACATCAACTATCTTCATGCAACATATTTCACTCCCAACAATTGCAGCAAATTGGCCTAGCTGCCCATGCCGCGTGCGCGAGATGCACCCTCCCCGACCCTGACTTTATTCATATGGCTTAGACCTGCCTGGCTTTGTCTAATTTTTGGGGTGGGGTGGAGCAGGAGATCCCTGGATTGTCGGCCGCCGTATGGATCTGGGCCCTCGGATGGCCCTCCTGGATCTCCTGGTGGTAGCTAGAGGACCGAGATCCAAAAGGATTTTCATAGGGAGTGCCTATTTGGTGGCAAAGCAGGCATCACCTGTGACTGGAAACTGCCAGAAACCCCTTTGTTGGCATACTGGAAGAAGGGGCTAGACTGGTGTGCGCGCCAGGAGAAGCTGATTTATGAAGCATGGGGCTGCACTAAAAACAACATAAGATGTGGGGTGAGTGGTGAGCATATCATGGATTCATGTTGTGATGCTGTTGTTGATTACAGATGTAGCTACTGTTTCATTATCCGACTCAAGATGTGACCCGGTACCCCAGTTCCAGAGTCTGGAGCTCTGGCTGTTAAGCCAAATCTCCTTCTAGGAACATGAATCATCCAGACTGAAGACAGCCTGGCTGTTGTGCTGTAGCGATGGCTGCTTCTGGTAGAGAGGGTTCTTCTGTCACTTTTACCAACAAAGAAACCAAGGACAACTTTGTTTTCCGATGAATACATTGTTAGCATTGCCTACATCCTTGCCATGCCCCATACCAATAAAATGCCATGGCCTCCACATACCATCACAGAGCAGCTTGCCCTTCCAATACCAGTTCCGATTCCATGCCTCCTTTCTCTGTGCATTATTTTTTCTGCCTCCGTGGTTTGGCCCTCCCTCCCTCCCTCCCTCTTTTGTGACCGCTTTATCCGGGAACATTCAATATCTTTCCTACATCAGCAGAGGCCCATTCCTACTTTCGTGGCCTGTGGCAGCGCTGTGCGCCTGTTCCCAGATGCGTTTCACGCCTTGAGTATCTTTCCATCAAGTAACGGTGAAAACGGTAAACCCTTATTTCAATATGCCCAGTTGTGCCCCCCTCATCCAACACTATACCTCGAAGCACCCCATGGTATCCCACTGACTTCTCTTTCTCTACCCCCCATAGTTCCCCCATCACCCCAATGTCATAGCAGATTCCCCCAGTCATTTCTACGCAACACGGTGCACTCGGTGTAGTGAGTGCACGCTAGCACTCCATGCCTTCGTTGCTACACCATGTAGTACAATCCTTTTTCAATGTCTGTTCTAGCACAACACCCTATTCTTCACCAGGTGGCAACAGTAATCTGGAGCCTTCAGTCCTCCATGTAACAGTCGGACACTGTCAGCAGATAGCATATTCAATGACTAAACATGAGTCCCTCTTTTGTAAGTGCTCTAACAAAACTTGACGTGCACCAATAGCCCCGAGTACTTTTAAACACAGACGAGGTACTTAAGAATCCACAGTAGATATATTCTTCTAGTTCTGATCGTGAACAATTGATTTGTAGTCGCTGAAAAAATACGGGAAAAATAGATTGTGTTGGTAAGCATAAACAGCTCAGATTTATTACAACACCTTCTTAAAACAATAATTTACTATCTCAGTTTACAGTGATTTGATATAGTTTGCGTCCTAAGTAGTAGTCCTCTTCACCGGAAGTTAAAAAAAACTCACGTTGCAGTTAAAACGAAAAAGTTATGCCCTGTACAGCGTTCCATACTCCCCTCGTCTAACTATCAAACAACTTTAATGATATGGTGGTGAACAAATATGGCACATAAGGGAATATGCTTATGAAACTCGAAACCATAATGTGTGCTTAGAATCACATACTATAATGAATCATAGAATGCAGATCCATATCTGTTTCTAATAGTCACAATTATTTTGCTTTAATATAAAATGAGCATTTTAATGGAGCGACGACTCTAACATTGCTCTCATAAAGGTTTGGATGTTGTTTTTGTGTGGCTCGTTAAGGTGAGCAGCCCTGAGAGGCGCAGCCATGTCCCCCTTGGGGGGACCCAGTGGCGCACGGTGCTCCGAGCAGGATGGTGTCATTGTACACTGGTGCAATCGCTGCACTGCTCAATGCTCTCCGAGGGTGACGTGCATTGAGACCGCCTATTATTGTCACTGTTTGTTCTATTTAGCATTCATAATAAACCCCTACTATGATTTGCATTTTCGATCGCAGTTTCAGAATTAGCAAGAGTTAGTCACATTGCGATTGCCCACCCGACCTGGTATGCAAAGTGTGCACAGCAAACACTCACAAATTTTGCTTACTGCTACAGCTTCTGGTAGCTCGTTCGTACTCGTCAGACTAGTAGTATACGTTACAGGGCTAGGTTTGGGAGTTTCCAGTCTGAATCAGGATTGGTTTATTCATCTCTATGTACTGGGTTACCATCGTTGACGCCTTTTCTGGAAATTCAACACAAAATGGGATAGATTTGATTGGTTTCTGGAAAGTCTGGAAAAACTTGTGATTTCTTTCTCTCCTGTGCTGCTTCAATGCTCCCCTCCTCTAAGCACCCATGCACTCCTTGTTGCTCCATATGAAAAGAGAGAGTTCTCCCAAATACTTTAAGGTCCAGAAGGGGGAGAGACAAACCAAGCAAGAAAGACAAAACCTCAATAGGGACCTATATTGCTTTTAACATTGAGTAAATCTGAACGATTAGTGAGAGAGATGCCAAAGAGAGAAACTTTAAAGTATTATTCAAACATATGAGTTTATTTAACTATTTTTTTCATTTTTAAAAGAATTTTTTGAGGAACATTTGTGCAATAATATCATTGTCAATGTGAAGTTCATCATTATTACATACATAATTTTTATTAGAAACAAAAACGTTCAAGGTGCCCTCTAATAGCAGTTAATCCTAATGGTCAAACATACATGCTCACATATCAGTCATACTATTTCTTATTTTTTAAAAGAAGAGAGAAAGCATACCTAACAGCATGGACACAAAAGCAAAGTTTTACAAAACATAAGACTAACACAGATGGCAACTCTAAGGTGTACTTAATGGAATACGTATGGGGACCTAGATGGTATAGTTCTACTAGTTGTGATGGAATTAACCAGTTCGTATCCAAAACAGTAGATGTTGGGCCGACGTACGTTTCGGTGAGTGTCACCTTCCTCAGGGCCAAGGACAACGTATACAAAAATATATAATAAATAATCTTAAAAGCTTGAGGGCATGATACAATATTCTATGGTGTAGTGAATCAAGGCGTAGGTTGTATTTTGGGTCCCCCCCCCCCCCCCCCAGCTCCCCCACCACACACACACATCCTGCTCCCGCCATCAGAGCTCCCGAACTGTCCTGTCTGGGGCAGCCACCCTCCTGCATTACTGAGGCACTCGGGAAAAGCACAACTACAAGTACCACAATGCAAAGCAAACAAGCATTTGCAATGCAATAGGTTATGCGAGTTTGAGCTATTGACATTGCAAATAACAGTGCCTTTTATTTTTGTTTTAGTTTAAAAAACATAAATAAAATACATTGTCATTTACAATGCCAATAGCTTAAAGTTGTTTTTTTGGTTGCTACTTCGTTATGGCTGTGGGCTTAGCTGATCGTGTGCTAAGGACTCATGTTTTCTACTTCAGCTGCTTTCTCATTGAGATCATTTTGGGTTGATTATGGCTTAAATCACAGTTGTGTCACTAGTGATAGCCGAGTATCTGTTGGATAACGTTTATCATAAATATACGGGGGGCTTCTTGCCTTACATGTATCCAGGTATTCCAGTTTATGCTGGCATATATATATTTTTTTGTGTTTTAAGGACTGTGAATTGTTAGATCTGTTTCTTCTCGGTGCATGTATGACGACTACAGTGCTAGTAAAATGTTTGCGTTGAACACAATCTGAAGTGCGATTTGCTTTACATTACATTGAAACAGACGATTCAGTGAAAGGTGAGGTGGAAACATTTCTTTGAAAGCTTGTATTCGGTCATACCCACGAAAATACTTCAGTTTTATTAATCAACATTGTTTCTTAGAAATAACGTGAAAAACCTAACCCTCCTCCTAACCCCACGCTTTGAGCATGGCCCTAATATTTAATCTTGTATAATTGCAAATTAAAAAAAAAAATATTAATGCAAAGCATTGTCCTTTACAATGCCAGTAACTCAAACTTTAATGCTGCGAGACCTATTGCATTGTAAATGCTTGTTTCTGTTAGTAGTTAGAAGCCCCACCCATGTTTGCCATTGGCTTGTGTCATTGTTTGTCCTAAATGCTGGCTTCTGATTAGTCAATCTGCTTGTTAGTCGCTCCTTAGTACCGCCGCCTCTTCATTTGTCACCTCCCATGGCGACATTTGCCTCATTTGTTACAGGGTACGTGATATTTTAGACTGAGCACTATTTTCTTTAAGGAGGTTCTTCTCCTCTGGCACAACATGCTTTGGTGCCTTCTTTAACCCCCCCCCTCCTGTCGTCCATGCATTCTTCCCCCTGCCCGCCCTCCCTCCTGTTGTCCGTGCTTTTTCCCCCCACCCTCCCTCACGTTCAAAATCTTCAAGCCCACCCTGTCTCCCGTTACCGTGCCTTCTCCCCCAACCTCCCTCTCGTCCGTGCCTTCTCCCTCCCTCCCGTTGTCCGTGCCTTCTCCCCCCTCCCTCCCGTTGTCCGTGCCTTCTCCCCCCTCCCTCCCGTTGTCCGTGCCTTCTCCCCCCCATTGACCGTGCCTTCTCCCCCCTCCCTCCTATTGTCCGTGCCTTCTCCCCCCTGACGCCCTCCCTCCCATTGTCCATGATGCCAACCATTTACAATGTAATAGGTCTTGCGCAAATGCGGGACCTATTGCATTGATCCTCTGGCATCAATGCACAGGCGGACATAGCTGGTGCCCTGCTATGAAGCTGTGGACCAGGCTGGAAACAGTTTAGCAAATGATGTGATGTTTTGTTGGACTTCCACATGTTCAGACATTGAAACTGCGGTTTAAGTTGGAGGAAATCTCTCTAGTTCCCAGCTCTGGTGGCCCACCATCCAAGACAGCTTCTTTTTTAAATACATTATCTTTTATTAATTTTAATTACCCTTGAATAACAGCTAGACAATTTCTTAATTTTATTTTTATTTGTATTTATTTAATGTGATTTTATATAGCGCGAACATTACCCAAAGGTGTCAGAGCGCTTTACAAAAGAACTAGTTGCGCTTTACAAAAGAACTAGTTGCGTTACGTAAGGACTTTGGATTACATGAGTTACATAAGAGATACAAACAGAACAAGCATTGGAAATGCAATAGGTCTCGCAGCATTAGAGTTAGTGCTTTTAGAATTGTTTATGGGTTTTTTTTGTAAATCTTTAGCATTTTTGTTTCCTGTAGCCAATGCTAAAGAATTACAAATAAAAAAAGCCATAAACAATTCTAAAAGCTCTAACTCAAATGCTCCGAGACCTATTGCACTGTGTGAGGGTGAGGGGTTGAGGGTGAGTGAGGGTGAGGGTGAGTGAGGGGGAGTGAGGGTGAGTGAGGGGTTGAGGGTGAGTGAGAGTGAGGGTGAGTGAGGGTGAGTGAGGGTGAGGGTGAGTGTGAGTTAGGGTGAGGGGTTGAGGGTGGGTGAGGGTGAGGGGTTGAGGGTGAGTGAGGATGAGTGAGGGGGAGTGAGGGGTTGAGGGTGAGTGAGGGTGAGTGAGGGTGAGTGAGGGTGAGTGAGGGTGAGGGAGTGAGGGTGAGGGGGTGAGGGTGAGGGGTTGAGGGTGAGTGAGGGTGACACAGACAACAACCGCTTGTGTGCTGGTGATTTTCTTGGTTCCCGCCCCCTATAACTTTTTCTTCAAAGGTAGCGTAACTACATGACATGGTGCTGTGGCGTCATTTCGAATATCCGGGAAACAAGCATAATGCGAAATTCCAGAAATGAGACGAATTACGCCAGTGTGACTTCAATTTACCCCAAATATAGTAATTATCATTATTCCCCCAACTTGATATAACAATATGTGGCATGTGGGGAGGGCAGTGCTGCCTAAAGGCAGCCGCCACACCCAGCTGGGACATACATAAGCCCCGAGGCCCCAGAGCAGGCGTGCGTCCATTAAATGCACCGACTCCATTCTTAATAACGGATATCTTTAAAATCTGCCCGCCAAGAAACAAGTTGGGCCATCAGCGAGGGTAAAAACACCGCGACCTGCCCCAAATTACCAATAGATTATGAATCGTTCAATGGCGCCTTTGGACAGCGGGCCCAGGTGACGGGACTCCTGCTGGTTTAAAGGGCCAGGCCGGCTCCGAGAATCTGACACCGGAGAAAGAATGCGCCTTCCCTGGAGACTGCAGGCGCGTCCGAAGAATGCGTTTAATGGCGAACACAGAACATGTTAATGAGATGAATCCACCCCCGGGCGGGCTGCGTCACAGCAGTCATTAGAGAGCGGAAAATGTGAGAGAGCGTCTGTGAATGCGCGGCTGTGACGTCACGACACCGGACACCAGCCTTCGAAAGCAGACGGGCTATGATGATGAGAGTAAAACATCACACCCATGGGGGAGAAGGCTTGCCAATCTGAAGAAGCATTGGCAAAGACAACAGGACATTAGAGCTTTTCGCCATCATGTTGCAGATTAAAGTAGGCGGACGGGTGAAATGCACCCGTGGATGATAAAAAAAATGAAACCTGAATGAGCATGCTGCCTACTTAATTTATGTACAACACATACCTTAATCAGCATTGTGTTTGAAAAACCGGAAGTGAAGTTCAGTTTATTGGTAGCCACGGTAGCGTAAAGAAGGCGGGGAGGGGGCGGAGCGGGGGAGAGGGTGTTAAGCAGCAGGGCTGCCTGATAGAGTGGAGAGCGGGCGGGCAGAGAGAGTGAGGGGGCGGAGCGGGGGTGTGGGAGGAGTGCGGGAACAGACGGGAGGAGAGTAGGAGGAGTAGGGGAGGCACGGCCTAGCGGCCGTGCAATCAAGAAGTGAGGGGGCGGGAGAGTAGGCAAGGCAGGCGGCTGGGGCCATGTGCACGCGCTTTTAAGCTCAATGCGCATGCACATTGAGCTTAAAAGTCACGGGCACTGCAAGGAATCGCCACGATTCCTTGCAAGTTAGATAAAGAGTCGATGAGCCCCCATAGTCTCGCTTGCGCGAGACCTAAAAAATTGCAAGTGTACAAGTTATAAACTCTAAAATCACATAGGAATGGTAGTAAGTACAAAGGTCTACTACATATACTAGTGGTTAGAGTTATATACAAATAGTAAGTTCACTCAGGATTACATTTTAACAGTGATTAGGCTTGGACAATTATATATTACATATTTACAGAGTAATAGTCCAGTCATGGACCTGTCCACTTCCGCGGAGACAAAAAAAAAATAAAAGAAAGAAAAAGTTTGAGAAAGTAAGTCAAAACAGTCAGGAGGTGGTCAAGAAAGGTGCGAATGGTCAATCTGGTGAAAAAGGGCACTGACCTGTGGCAAGGATCTGTAAGATGGTGAACGAGAACAAAGACCCCAAAAACAAAATGGCGGGAATGCTGGTAGAACAACGAAATCGAGTAAACAACTAGCAATGAAAAACCTACCCCAAAAGCGGAGCTGAATGGGGAAGGCGGATCGCGATTCAGGAGGGAGGAAATGTTAGAGGGTCGCAGATTGCTACCGGGGTCCTGCCGGCCCAGGGAAGTTGGCACAGGGATTAGGACAGCCGTCCCGGAAGAGGAAGACAGTGGCTGAGTCCCGCGGGTGAGCAACTCGGAGAAAAGAAAAGCGGGCTCAATGGAGCAGCACAGCAGCATCGTGCAGCGGTCCATCACTGCTTTCAAATCGATTGCACACTCCTGTGCAGCAGGGCGTTAAGAGACCGTGCCCCAGGTCTGCAAGAGTCCGGTGACGGCCAGAGGAGAGGGGGAACCTCTGCCACGTCCCCATCGGCCACCCGGGAAGAAAGAGATTCCATCAACCCTGGTGTCTCCACAGTGCTACGGGGGGGAGAAAGAGACACCGCGGAGACACGAGGATAGCCATGTCCGAAGTCCCCTATAGCAGATCCAGCAGCTCCGCCGGGCATCGGTGAAGATAGCTCGGTCAGGGCACCAATCACGCCGCACTCCGAAGATCTCGAGCTGAAAAGCGGGAGATTGGAGAGACGAGAACAGCAGTCGAATATGATCCCAGGTGAGAGGTCAGGATCCCGGTTGGAGTTGGATAACAGGGCATTAAAAGAACAAAAGGCCATCCCTCTCCGGGCGCTCCCGACTGGAGCTCTTCACCTGCGGCCATCATGGCCGACAGGTGCACCTGGTGCACGAGAGAAGGCACTATTAATCCGGCCTTTTATCTGTTTAATGGTGCTGTTCCACAAAATCAAGTATCTTCACCCTCTATTTTGAAGTATTCTTAATAGAGTGTCTCTCTAGTAGTTACCCTGGAAACAGTAACATTGACTCTCCATACACTTCCATAGGTTGTAGCTCAGGTCTCCCTATCTGCCTGTAGCATAAGTAAATTAATCTGTCTCCAAGGTGGGTGCACAAAAAAGCAACTGAGAATGGCTGTTGAAAACTAGATTGAAAGCACAGGGCGAAAGGAGGTCAAAGATGGGTTGTCATGGCTTTCTTTCAACAAGCATTGGCAAAGCCAATAAACCACCTATGCAACAGTTATTGGCTTTGCCAGTGTGTTTTAGCCATGCTGTACACCAGCGTGGCTGCTGTTCAGCATGGTTGAAACTTAGTGGTGTAGAGAAGAGGGGCATGTCGCAAAGTGGAGTATCGTAGAGTGGATAGGAATGAAGTGTCATGGAGAGAGTGGAGTAGAGTGACATAGAGTAGAGTTGCATAGAGTGGAGTTGCATAGAGTGTACTAGAGTGTAGTAAAGTGGCAAGGATGGGGTAGAGGGAGTTGCATACAGTGGAGTAGAATGTTGTGGTGTACAGCCTAGTAGACTGTCATAGACTTGAGGGGCATAGACTGCGTGAAGTGGCGTAGAGTTTTGTAGAATGACATTGAGTTGAGTGGAATGGCATTAAGTGTCGTGGAGGAAGTAGGGTGGAATGGCGTGGAGTGGAGAGTGGTAGAGTGGAGTGGCATAGAGTGTAGTAGAGTGGCATAGAGTGTCATGAGAGAAAGTGGAGTAGTGTTTCATGGAGAAAGTGGAGTAGTGTTTCATGGAGTAGCATCAAGTGTCGTGTAGTGTGGAGTGCAGTGGTGTAGAGGGAGTTGCGTACAGTGGAGTAGATTGTCATAGAGTGGAGTGGCTTTACAGAGTGTCATGAAGTGTCTTCGAATGGAGTAGAGTGGCATAGAGTGTTGTAGAGTAGAGAGCATAGAGTGGAGTAGTGTGTCAGTAGATTGGAGTAAAGTTGAATGGAGTGGCATAGCAAGTTGCGGAGAGTGGAGTAGTGTGTTAGATATGCCTACAGTGGAGTAGAGCATTGTACAGTATTGTAGAGTGGCGTAGCATAGAGTGTTGTGTTATAGAGTGGTGTGGCGTCGAGTGGTGGGGCATGAAGTGGAGATGTGTCTCATAGAGTGGTGTAAAGTGGAGTAGCGTGTCTTGAAGTGGATAAGTGGATTCTCATATCTATAGCGCGCACGCTTACCCTGCTACTAGTTTTCTTAGCTGCCAAGCTTTTTTATTCTTTTAACTCACTCTGCACGATCGCGCTGTCACACTCAGCACGCAGGCGCTTCCCTAAATCCTTTGGACATCTTTGGGGCGATAATTCCGGCTTAGCTCTTACCTGCACTAGAATTGGTTGTTCACCCGCACTTTGCGGGACTCAGGCCGATTTTTGTGCTCGTTGCATCCGCGTCGCGGCGATTTGGCCGCCATCTTGGGTGGGTGAATCTGGAAGGTGCCGATTAGCAGGCGCCATCTTTGCCGCGGTTCCAGAGGCTTTCCTCGTAGGACTCCCGCGGTCTGGAAGAGCATATAAAAGCAGATCTCTACTCTTGAACAGGTACACTCTCATATCTATAGCGCGCACGCTTACCCTGCTACTAGTTTTCTGAGCTGCCATGGTTTTTTATTCTTTTAACTCACTGTGCACGATTGCGCTGTCACACTCAGCACGCAGGCGCTTCCCTAAATCCTTTGGACATCTTTGGGGCGATAATTCCGGCTTAGCTCTTAACTGCACTATAATTGGTTGTTCACCCGCACTTTGCGGGACTCGGGCCGATTTTTGTGCTCGTTGCATCCACGTCGCGGCGATTTGGCTGCCATCTTGGGTGGATGAATCTGGAAGGTGCCGATTAGCGGGCCCCATCTTTGCCGCGGGTCCAGAGGTTTTCCTCGTAGGACTCCCGCGTTCTACGGCGTAAAAGATGCCAAGTGGTCAAGCGCGCAGCGCCAGCGCACAGCGGGCGCATCGTTGGCGCGCCGGAGGTGCGCCAGAGGTAAGCTCGTTTGCGCACTGGTTGCTACCAGCGCCAGCCATTCTGCCTCTGTTCGCCTAGCCTACTCCAGGTATGAGCTATGTCAGATAGGTCATCGTTCTAGCAGGAGCAGCCAACCTGGTGTTACTACCAGTAGTTCGGGGGCCCTCTCTTGTGGCCTGCTTAATGTCCGATCTTAATGCAAACATCATGCGGAGATTGCACTTCTTATTGAATCCCTGGATTTAGAAGTGCTATTTCTAACCGAGACTTGGACTAGGGCCGACAGCGGAGTAGAACTTGGCTGGGCCTGTCCCTCGGGTTATAAGATCAGGCATAACCCGCGGGTGTGAGGAAGAGGAGGTGGGGTGGGGTTTATCTTTAGGGACACACTTGCTTTCTCTCAGCTTGAGGTCAAAGCAGTTTAAGGCTTCGAACTTCTGGGCTTTTCTTTAAAAGGCCAGAGCGGGGCTTTAGTCTCGGGCCTGCTGTGTTATAGGCCTCCCAGTAGTGCCTTGTCAGCCTCTCAAGACTTGATAGACCTTATTTATGACCTGTCTAATTCACATGCTAGGCTCATAGTCTTGGGAGACTTTAACCTCTGGCTAAATGGCCCTTCAGATACAGCCTATAGAGAGCTGTGCCAGGCCTGTAGTAATATACATCTTAAACAGCTGGTACTTTCCCAAACACACCTGAACGGCCATATTCTTGATCTGGTCTTTGCGGAAGACTCAGGTTTTGATCAGGGAGATTGTGACTCAATGTTGGACCGACCAGGCTCTTATCCACTTTTCTATTCTCCTGCCAGATGGTTCCTTTAGAGGCTGTGGCCTTGGAAACACCAAGCTCAGTAGGCAATGTTCTCGACTGTTGAAGAGTTCCATCCTACCTTCCCTAATTCCCGGGGTTTTTTTTATTGGGAAAGGGAATCGAGGAGAGCTATACTGGCCTTTGTCAGCAGATTTTGGAAACACTGGATAAGGTGGTTCCTCTGCGGAAGACGAGGGACAGGTCTAAGCAGGCCACTCCTTGGTTCTCCAGTGACCTCCTTCAACAGAAACTGCGTTGTAAGCAGGCCGAGAGATCCTGGAGGAAGCACTACCTCGAACCTGATAGAGTGCTTTATAAAAAATCTCTCTTGGACTATAAAGCACAGATCAAGTGTGCTTAAGCCAAATACCTGGAGGACATGTTGGCCCAGGCAGTGAATAAATCCCAGACTCTGTTCAAGATCGTTAATAGTTTTTCTAATCCTGCCTGCGCCACGAACAATATTCCGGCCTCCCAGGCTTTGTGTGATTCTTTGGCCTCTGCCTTTGAAGATAAGATCACAAACATCCTGAGTGGCCTTTTGGCCCCGTGTATGCCTGGCCCCCAACCTCCTCCTGATCAATCTTTCGATCCATCTCCGCCATGCACTCTAGGTGCAACTAGGGATGAACTGGTGCAGCCGCAACTGACCTGTTGCCCTCTCCCCTCCTACGAGGATTTCTGTCTGCTGGCCAATAGTGTGTCCTCAGGGTCTCCCCTGGATCCGCTACCCCATAAGTTATGGAAACTTTTTCAGGAGGAATTGTTTCCCCCTCTCTATTCCATCTGCTGCCATTCCCTTAGTACGGCCACGGTCCCGGATAGCTGGAAGCTTGCAGTGGTCTCCCCTTTGCTAAAGAAAGCTACTTTGGACCCTATGTGCCCGGCGAATTATAGGCCAATTTCGCTGCTGCCTTTCCCTGTAAAGATACTGGAGAAACTGGTCACTAAATCTCTTTCTAGCTTTCTTGAAACTAATGCCTGTTTGGATGTGGCTCAGTTTGGCTTCAGGCCGGCTCATGGCAAATGGAGTCTGCGCTGGTGGTTGTTCTTTACGATCTGCGCTCGCGGGTCGACATGGGACGAGCCGTGTTTTTAGTGCTGCTCGACATGTCGGCCGCGTACGACAGGGTCAACCATGCCATGTTAATTAGCAGACTTCAGAAGATCGGGGTAGCCGGCCTGGCCATAGATTGGCTGGCCTCTTACCTTCAAAATAGGCAACAGGCGGTGGCTCTGCCACCCTTCCGATCTGGCACTAGAAGGGTGGGACAAGGGGTTCCTCAGGGCTCAGCGATCAGCCCTATTTTATTCAATCTTCAATCTGTACCTCCGCCCCCTGATCCGGTTGATCAAGTCCTTCGGCATAACGATTATCAATTATGCCGATGACACACAGCTTATTTTTTCCTTTGAAGGTAGTGATGTGGTCTCCATGGATACTTTTCATCACTGCATGACAGCCACGGCGGACTGGCTGCGCCAAAACTCTCTCCAGTTTAATAGGTCAAAAACAGAGGTGCTTCATTGCTCACTGGACCGTACGCCTCGTCCTTTGCCTAAGGAGTTCTGGCCTACGTCCACTCTGGGCATGGTTGCCGCAGCAGATTCTGCCCGTAATCTGGGCGGTATGTTTGGTCCGAACCTACAGCTGGGCGCTTTTGTCAATAAGACATGTATGATGCTGCTTCGATCTTTGCGGAAAGTTCTTACTTGCTCCCTCTTTCTGCTAGACCTGAAGTAGTGCGCAGTATCATCCTCCGTAGGCTCGACTACTGTAATGCGCTGCTTCTGGGCGCTCCTAACATACTGATCAAAAAGCTGCAACGCGTCCAGAATATGGCAGCTAAGCTGGCACTTTCTCGAACACGCTCAGCCTCCTCCTCTTTGGCACTAAAGGATCTCCATTGGCTTCCGGTTCATCAGTGGATCTGTTTTAAAGCCTCCTGCATAGTTTTCAGGGCCCTCCATGGATTGGGGCCTGTGCTATTGCAGGACCTCTTCTCTTGGTATTCAGCAGCTAGAACTTTGAGGTCCTCTTCAGCCTTTCTGGTAACGGTTCCCAGAATTCAAAGGGTGAGGATGGGTGGCCACTCTTTCGGCTTCACCGCTGCCAAGCTTTGAAACTCTTTGTCACTCCCTTTGAGGAGCTTGAAGGACCTGTCCTCCTTTAAAAAAGGTCTTAAATGCCATCTTTTCCCTAGGTCAGTGTAATGGCCCCTCGCGCAGGTATATACAGGGTCAAAGCACCAGGATACCCTCTGGGTGACAGTCTGCGCTCTACAAGTATGCGTTACATACATACATACATAAGCATAGAGTGAAGTGGTGTGGCGTCGAGTGGAGTGGAGTGGTGTGCTGTAGAGTCGTGTCGTAGAGTCTCATAGAACGGAATGGAGTGATGTGGCTTAGTATGGAGTATGCATGGTGTGATATTGCACTGCCATTATAGACAACATATTTTCAACTGAAATAAACATTATATTTGCAAAGGCATACAGTTTTACAGATAACACCATACAGTGCAAAAACAGTATTATGTGGAAATGCCATAACCTAGTGAATTGATTTATTTTTATCGTATCAAAATATTTCTTTCCACCACACTTCAGAATGACAAAGTGCTTCATTTGTGCTTTCTTAATTCTGACATATCTTGATATATCTGCACGATTCATTTAATAACATTTAACCTTTGTTGTGTACTAGAAAAAAACCTTTCTTTTCACAGCAAAATTGTCATATAAATCCTCTCACTTTGAAGTTGGTGAAAGAAAAGTAAACACCAGGCTCGCTCGGAAGACAGAACTGACATTTAACCTTTGTCTTTGAATGCACAGCAAATGTGACAAGATAAGATCACGCTTTAAAGGCCTGTTTATAGAAAGCAAGCACTTGTGGAAGAATACAGCAAATAGGCTGCGTTCCACAGGAGGGACAAACTCAAACTGTACAAACATAAACACGAGGTAGTGGTGGTAAAAGCAGTAGCATATCAATTCCAAAAAAACACCCATGTATTGGTGCTTGAAAGTAAAGAATTAACAGTGTTGGTGCCCCTCAAGGTAACAAAAAGCACCCCACTACCAAGGATGTCACTAAACGGAAGCTCCTCCGAACCCCGCGTTGTACTTGAGAAAAACGCTGTACGTCGGCGCACTTAGTATTTACTTCTCTATTCGTTGACAGTAAGCATATTGGTTTATCCTATTATCAATATGGCAACTAACAGGAAACACCAGTCTTGATAAACTTATTTCAACAAAGCTATTTAATTTCCAATGATCATGCTCCACTCAACAATACAATATCCTGTCTTAATAATTTGTACAAGTCAATCCAACATAATTAAATAGATTGCATAACATGGCATTGGTACAATTGACTTATGGAGGTCCTGTTCTTGATGACGGAGGATGATGCAGCCGACACGTGTTTCGTTACTAAATGTAACTTCTTCAAGGCTTAAGTCCTTAGGAATTGCAGTTCTTGGATTAAAAATTGTCAAACGAGTATGTTAAGACTTTGAAAGTTTCTCAAGGAAATTCAGGAGATCCTTGTGGCAAGTGGTACCG